>NC_048604.1:108513765-108801561 GCF_003668045.3 Cricetulus griseus | reverse complement strand
GGAATACAGGTTTTCAAAGTATGACCTAAAGATTCTCTGGATTTCCTCAGTGTCCATTTTTATATCCCCCTTTTCGTTTCTGATTTTGTTAATTAGCATGCTCTCTCTCTGCCTTTTGGATAGTTTGGCTAGAGGTTTGTCTATCTTATTGATCTTCTCAAAGAACCAACTCTTTGTTTAATTGATTCTTTTTATTGTTTTCCTTGTTTCTACTTTGTTGATTTTGGCTCTCAGGTTGATTATTTCCTGGCATCTACTCCTCCTTGGTGTGTTTGCTTCTTTTTGCTCTAAAGCTTTCAGGTGTTCTGTCAATTCTCTAATGTGACTTTCCTCCAGTTTCTTCATGTGAGCACTTAGTGCTATGAACTTCCCTCTTAGCACTGCTTTCAGGGTGTCCCATAAGTTCGGGTATATTTCTATTGAAAAGTTTTTGCTAAGGCAGTGCCAAAGTCCAATCTTATGTTTAGAGCAATTCAAATATGTAACATAATCTAAGATTCATTAGATACTATCATATACATTTCCTAAGCAGATGGAGATGGCAGCAAATTACCATTAAAAGTTAATGGTACCTTTTATCAGTGTAGAATCCAGTAGTATCTTCAAGAGGCTGGGTGTGGGGGCTGGGAGTGTGGCTCAGTGGTAAAGCATTTGCTTAGCATGTATGAGGCCCTTGGTTCCATCTCCAGCACCACAAAACCAAAGAGTAGGCTGTGAATCACTACCCACTTTTACATAACTGGCTAGGTCTAGTACGTTTGAATATGTATCCCCTCTCTCCATTTCTCACTTGGCTATGTGCTTTTAGTATAAATGTATTTGCAAGTCTTTCCGGCTTTGCGTTCTATAATCACTACATCTTGGTTTGTGGACCCAGTTCTGAATTGCAGATCAATTACCATATCTTATGTAATGCTATTACTAGGTGGCTGCCACACCTAGATGTCCTCTTCTGTGAAGTGCTGGTCTGATTATCATGTTATTGCCCTTGATGCTCACTTTTTTTTTTTTGGTTTTTCAAAACAGGGTTTCTCTGTGACTTTGGAGGCTGTCCTGGAACTAGCTCTTGTAGACCAGGCTGGACTTGAACTCACAGAGCATCCGCCTGCCTCTGTTCCCGATGCTGGGATTAAGGCATGCACACCATCGCTCATCTTTAAAGCAATCTCTCTCTCATTTCTCTCGCTCGGCGCTCTCGCGGGCTCTCGCTCGCCGGTCTTGTGTAATTTTTTGCAGTAATGTTTGTATCCATGCAGGCGGGTGCTTCATCATTTAGGCATCTTACTTCCAAGCACTACACTGTCAGCCTCTCCACTCCTGCCCATGAATCAGTTAAGGTGTAGCCGTGTTCACTCTCTAGGATAAAATCCATGGAAATACACAGCTGACCAAAGAAAGGTCCCTATTTCACACACTGAGTCCACTTCCTGTCTCCTTCTGATCAAAATGTAGCACCATGTCTGCCTGCACACTGCCATGCTCCCCGCCATGATGATAATAGACGGAACCTCTGAACTGTAAGCTGCCACCTCAATTAAATGTTTTCCTTTATAAGAGTTGCCATGGGGTCTCTTCACAGCAATAGAAACCCTAAGTAAGATACTTTCTTTCTTGATATGTCACTTCTGCTTAAGAACAATCACTTGCTGGGCAGCCGGCACTTTGTTGGTGTTCTCATTTCTGACCTATTTCATGGTACTGTTGTCTAAGGGTCACATTACTGGTTATTGCTCTGTTAGATCTAATAGTCTTAAAATTTCTAATGGCAACTACTAGTGGTCTACTAAATGGGATTTATAATGTTGTCATGTACAACAAGTTCTGTGTTCAGTACCACAGGAAGCATCATAGCCTACTGGCCACATGGTATTGTCACGACTTTAGTCTGCAAATTTTCAGTCACTAACATTGGGAGCTTAAATGGAGCCTTGAGGAGGACTGATACAACTGGAAAGGTAGTCTGTACAGCCTGTAGAATCATTTTCTTAAGTGTGTTTGTCTCTGCTGTCACTAGAAAAGCAGCCTCTCAAACCCTGAGAGACAATCCCTTTTGTTAACCAGTGTTCTGTTTCTGACAAGATATTATCTAACCGACCAAACAGACATTTGGGGCTGTGGTGGCTGCTGCTGTTACTGCTGCAAAACCAGATGCTGTGAACAAGACAAAATGGACTTGAGACATGAAAGGTGCCAAATTGACCTTCTATTCACAACTTTCACAATTCATGTATAACCTCCCTTATTACCCACCCCTTGCTATTTTATAACTCATTTTTATGAAATTTATTATACATCTCAACACATCCTTTTTCTCCTCCCATTCCCTCCCTCTCTTCCCCTCCCCCATCCACTCCTCCTCTGTTTCTATTCAGAAAAGAGCTGGCCTCCCATGGATATCAACAAAGCATGGCATATCAAGTTGCAGTAAGACTAAGCACCTCCCCTTATCTTAAGACTCAGTATGAGAAACAGGTTCCCAAAGTATTAGGGGCAGCTTCAGCTCTGATTTTTAGGAGTCCCACAAGTAGACCCCATCCTTGCTCTTAAAAGGATGTCCATTCTTTGTTCAGACTAAAAGCAGATCTGTGAGCCAATCCTCCCAGTTTCTCCTTATTCTCTGCTCAAAGAATAACCTTTCCTTCATTGTGGCATTCAGTTTTGTTATTGAGTCCATTATTCTCTGAGGGAGACAGAATACAGGATTGGAAATTACTAACTCTGCTAGCTGGTTCCCATGGACTATTATCTTCCATTTCTTGACTATCGTAACCTGTTTTATTGATACTGTGTGACTGGGCTGGGGGAGCTAGGTAGGCTTTCAATGGTGTACTTATCCATCTAGTTCTATTATAATTGTGAACACTCCCCATTTGGAATGTCCCCTAGAAGCAAGAGAAGTGTTAAACATAATTAATACACCTTTTACTGCATTTCATTAAGCAGCATTAGTTCATTTAGCAGCACTTGAACATGCATTGGCCCCAGAGGACCTACTCAAAAATTACATCATTTCATTGTACAATCTGGGTCAGATCCAACTCTAGTTAAAGTCAATTTTCCAACACGCCCGTGGGTTTAGCACAATACCACAATAACTTGTTTCTCAATATCTAAAGGAACTGAGGTTTTGTTGTTGTTGTTAGATTTATTTATTTTATGTGTATGAGTGTTTTGCTCAAATGTATGTCTGTGTACCACCACACGGGTGCCTGGTGCCTATGGAGGTCAGGGCATCAGGTCACCTGGAACTGGAGTTTTTGACAGTTGTGAGAAGTATGTGGATGCAGGGCATTGAACCCAGCTCCTCTGTAAGAACAAGTTTTCTTAACTGCTGAAACTCTAGTCCCAAAGACGAGAAGTTTTGACAATGTGGTGTAGTGATATCTTGTTCAGACTCTCAGAAATAAAGCTTACTTGAAGGGCAGAGGGCAGAGCTAGTCACTCGTTCATCATAAAGGTCTGGAGGTCTGCACAGACAGACAGGAAGTGACATGGCTGGACAGATACTGGAAGTAATAAGGTGGGAGGAGACAGGCACTCAGTCTCTTTTCAGCTGGGAAGTTGAGTAGGTAAGGTGGCTGTGGTTTTCCTCCTTCATCTCTCTGATCTCTCAGCATTTCCCCTATATCTGACTTTTATTATTGAGACCTGGCTTTTATTATTAAGAGCTATTAGAACTCATGTTACATATTGGCACCCAACTTAAAGGCATGAATTCACGAAAAAGCTGCTTGCCTGCAGCTTTACAGACACCTGCACAGACCAGAGCTGGACTTGGGGTTACTGCCCCAAGTTACTGCCCTGCCCAGCTAGGTTTTCTTTTCTTCTTTCCCCAAGCCTCTGAGCAACTTTGGGACTTTCCATGTTGTTGTCTCTCTAAAATGGTCTCCAGCTGTCACCCAAACCCCAGAAGCACCTGAGCTCCAAATGCCACAGGATTTACCTACCCTAGACCGGCTCTGCCTTCAGGCAGCTTCTGCCACACATGCTTCTTCTGAACAATCATGTGTGCATTTTTCAGACACCTGGCTCTCTCTCCTCCCTCCCCCACAAGTGGGTTGCTGGCTTCCCCTAGAATCCCTCTCCTTGGGCTGCCACTCTCAGCTCATGGCTACAGGCTAGCAGCTGCAGCTCTCCTCAGCCAGACTTTACACTGCCTGTGTTCATCAGACTGCTATGCACCCTTAAGCTCCACCATCTTTGCTGGAAGATTTGGTTAGACAATTGGAAATTCTTAAAAGGGGAAATTAGTCTTTTAATAAAGAGAGAGTTTTTCCCACATTAAAAAATGTGAAACACTATTACAATGGACGGATTTAGGTCTCTGTAAGATAATATGCTCGATGGTTTGAAAATGGAACAATTAAATGAGAGTATTACTTTGGGACTTCTGTAATGTGAATTATAAACATCAGTTTTATCACTAAAAAGTTAGTTAGTATGAGTGCTAAGATGCAAGATTTTTTTAAAAAAATCTTAATAAAACAGATCATAGAGATATTCAGACCCGTACATAGGAAATTAACGGAGAACCAATTTCAGAGTTACATTATAAGGTTGGAGAGGAACAGACTTAAGTTTTTCAAACAACCAACTTTAATGTATCCAGTCACCTTACAGAGACTGCCAAATGACAGATATCCCCAAAGCTATGCAAGTTTCCTGTAGAATTGTTAGAATTAAGGAGATTCAAGGAAGTGATAGTCTCATATGATATGCATTCACCTTTTGTGAAGCAGATGTTGAATTCCTGGTCACCTTGTAATACAACTATCCCTAAAGACTGGGAAGACTTGGTTACAGCTGTTATAGAGCCTGATCCTCAATTAAAATGCAAGAGTTGGTGGAAAGATAAGGCTAAGACCATTGAGCAATGAAGTATGGCTAGAAGTATGGAAAACTCCCAAGATCAACTTGTTGAAGAAAGATATTATGCTAATGTACAAAGGCAATCTCTATGATGACCACATCCTGGATTTATGCTGCACAGCAGCTTTGAATGATTGGGGCAGAATTGGAGAAGTAGGAAAGAAAATTGAGTCATTTACTAAAGTTATACAGGGCCCAAAAGAAGCCTTCACTGATTTCTTATAAAAACTGATTTCAACAATAAATAGAATGATACCAGACTCAGAAGCTAGACAAAAAATAATTGAATACACAATTTGAAAGGGTAATTTGGGTGTTAAAGTCAAGATCAGCACCCTTGGAGGAATGGATCCGAGATACAAAAAAATATTGAATCTCATGACCATGATGATGCATGGCATGGATAGGAGAGGTGATTTCCAGAGCTTTGAAGAAAAATCAAAATGTCAGGTGTTTTGATTGTGGCAAACAAGGACACTTAGAAATGGCTTGTAGGGATAGCCAAACAAGTTAAAGACCTGTATAATAAGAACTTTGAGTCTTTAAAGAAAGAAATTAAAGAAGATACCAGAAAATGGAAAGAACTCCCATGCTCTTGGATAGGTAGGATCAACATAGTAAAAATGGCAATCTTGCCAGAAGCAATCTACAGATTCAATGCAATCCTCATCAAAATCCCAGCACAATTCTTCACAGACCTTGAAAGACCAATACTCAACTTTATATAGGAAAAACTCAGGATAGCCAAAACAACCCTGTACAATAAAGGAACTTCCAGAGGCATCACCACCCCTGACTTCAAGCTCTACTATAGAGCTATAGTAATAAAAACAGCTTGGTATTGGCACAAAAATAGACAAGTAGACCAATAGAATCTAATTGAAAACCCTGATATGGACCCACACACCTACCAACACCTCATTTTTGACAAAGATGCTAAAACTATACAATGGAAAAAAGAAAGCATCTTCAACAAATGGTACTGCCATACCTGGATGCTGGCATGTAGAAGACTACAGATAGATCCATATCTATTGTCATGCACAAAAGTCCAAATGGCTCAAATACCTCAACATAAATCAAGCCACACTGAACTTCTTAGAAGAGAAAGTGGGAGGTACCTTTAAATGAATTGGTACAGGAGACAGCTTCCTGAACATAATGCCAGTAGCACAGGATTGACAATTAATAAATGGGACTTCCTGAAACTGAGAAGCTTCTGTAAAGTAGAGGACACAGTCAACAAGACAAAATGGCAGCCCACAGAATGGGAAAAGATATTCACCAACCCCACATCTGACAGAGGGCTGATTTCCAAAATATACAAAGGACTCAAGAAGCTAGTCAGCAAAACACCAAACAATCCAATTAAAAAGTGGGGCACAGAACTAAATAGAGAATTCTCAATAGAGGAATCTAAAATGGCTGAAAGACACATAAGAAAGTACTCAACATCTTTAGCCATCAGGGAAATGCAAATCAAAACAACTCTGAGATACCTTCTTACTCCTGTCACAATGGCTAAAATCAAGAACACCAATGACAGTCTATGCACGAGAGGATGTGGAGAAAGGGGAACATTCCTCCATTGCTGGTGAGAGTGCAAACTTGTACAGCCACTTTGGAAATCAGTATGGTGGTTCCTCAGGAAAATGGTAATCAGTCTACCACAAGATCCAGCAATTCTACTCTTAGGCATATACCCCAAGGATGAACATTCATACAACAAGTACATATGTTCAACCATATTCTTAGCAGCATTGTTTGTAATAGCCAGAACCTGGAAGCAACCTAGATGCCCCTCAACTGAAGAATGGATAGAGAAAATGTGGTACATTTACACAATGGAATACTACTCAGTGGGAAAAGCAATGGAATCTTGAAATTCGCAGGCAAATGGATGGAACTAGAAGAAAGAATCCTGAGTGAGGCAACTCAGTCACAAAAAGACAAACATAGTATGTACTCACTCATATATGGATTTTAGACATAGAGTAAAGGATTACCAGTCTACAATCTGCACCGCCAGAGAAGCTAGGAAACAAGGAGGACCCTAAGAGACACATACATGGTCTCCCAGAGAATGGAAAAGGAACAAGATCTTCTGAGCTAATTGGGAGCATGGGGGAGGTGTTAGGGAGTTAGGAGAAAGAGGAGAAGAGGAGGGGAGAGGACATGAGGGATCAGGAAGCTTGAGTCAGGGGAAGAATAGAGGAGAGCAAGAAAAGAGATACCATAAATAGAGGGAGCTATTATAGTTTTAAAGAAAAATCTGGCACTAGAGAAATGTCCAGAGATCTACAAGGATGGCCCAAACTAAATCTAAGCAATAGTGGAGAGTCTACCTTAAATGCCCTTTTCCGATAATGAGATTTACTAACTCATATGCCATCCTAGATTCTTCATCCAGTAGCTGATGGAAGCAGAAGCAGAGACCCACAGCTAAGCAGTGAGCCAAACTCCTGGAATCCAGTTACAGAAAGGGAGGAGTGATGAAAAGGGGTCAAGACCAAGCTGTTGAAATCTACAGATACAGCTGACCTGAACAAGGGGAAGCTCATCGACCCCAGACTGATAGATGGGAAACCAGCATAGGACTGATCTAGACCCCTTGAACATGTTTGTCAGTTAGGAGGCCTGGGCAATCTATGGTAGTGGATCAGTATTTATCCGTAGTATACAAATGGACTTTGGGAGCCCATTCCATATAGAGGGATACTATCTCAGCCTAGATACACAGGGGAGGGCCTAGGCCCTGCTCCAAATGATATGACAGACCTTGAAGATTCCCCCATGGAAGGCCTCACCCTCCCTGGGGAGCAGAAAGGAGATGGGATAGGGGGTTAGTGGGGGGCAGAGGAAGAGGGGAGGGAGAGGGATCTGGGGATAACATGTAAAACAAACCTGTTTCTAATTTAAATAAAAAAGAAAAGGAAAATATAAGCCTTGAGTACAGCTCCATTATTAAGTAGGGGCTAGGAGCTTGCAGAGGTTCTCTCTCCTACCTCCTACAGTTCTAGGGCAGAGCAGGGATTGGGGAGGCAGCAAAGGCCACCTGAGCTGTCTGTGTTGAGGAAATTGGTTGTAACAAGTGTAGATGCCTTGGGCTGCCTTAATGTTATTGTCTGCTGGTCCCTCTGCAAAGCCAGAGGGCTAGGTCAGTGGAGGGTAGGAAAGGGAAAGAGCCAACAGCACTACCACCTCTGCTGCCTCTAAGGTCTACCACCTACTCAAGCAGGGAGTCCATGGCTGACTGAGGACTAAGTCTCCCCATTAGTGTTAGATCTGAGGACTGATGTACTCGGACTACCTTGGGAAAGAACTCCATCTTCTTCCCTTCCCTCAGGTACTCTGTGACTTCAGAGCTAGATTCTGCTTTTTCCTTTTTCAGAGGAAAACAGGAGATGGAAGGACAGTAGGCAACAGTCTCTGCCATGGCACTCTGACATCCTTTCATATAAGCAAAGGCTTAAGTTGTAGGTGTTTGAAAACGGGGTTCCTTGTGAAGCTCAGGCTGGCCTCAAACCTATACAGTACATATCCATCTAATTTCATTTAACCCACATCTTGGTTGAATAGCCATCCTTTCCAAATATGAACTGATGGGAGGCCTATTAAGTGCATTGAACAAAACCATTTCCAACTTGCTTTCCTGACTCTCCCAAGGGGCTGTGCATGAGGTAACTGCTTTTCTTCTGCTTCTGATAAGGCATGGAGTGTCTAGCATTACCTTCTTCAGAACTGTAATGAAGAAAACTATTTAGCTGAAGTATAAAATTGGATCCTCAGTACCGGGGCATGCCACAGTTTGTGTTGTAATAATCTGACCTATTTTGTGGTGACATCATTCTTCTTAATGTATGAGACAAGAACTATGAGGAATTAACATGTTTTATTATGCTTCCATTTATTGTCCATATAAATGATAAACAGATTGAATCTGAAACGGCTCATTGTTCTGATGGTAAACATATCATTGTGTTCTGTCTTCAGTACAATAATTTTTGCAATATTCTCCATAGACCTTAGAAATACCCTCCAAAACAGTCCAATCTTATACTAGTTCCACATCTAGCTCCACATCAGACCTTTTGCCTGGAACCACTCACTTCCCTGGACGGACTCCAATAACCATTCATTGTCCCAGCCTTTCCTGAGGCCTCACTTGCATGCCCTGAAATTTAGTAGTAATTCTTTCCTCAACAACTCCTTACATTCTCCACATCCACACTGCTCTTTTGCTTTCTTTTTGTTCAATTCTTATACATAGTACTATTAGATATATCCCTATTTATAATGTATTCTGCCTTTGCTATATCTCAGCCAGGATGATGCAGATAAAGTAAGAAAGTAGCAAAGTCAATTCTTGACTTCTGATTCTGAAAAGCCTTGATCCTTCAGCATAAGAAGGGTGATATAGCCGGGCATTGGTGGTGCACACCTTTAATCCTAGCACTCGGGAGGCAGAGGCAGGCGGATTTCTGTGAGTTCCAGGCCAGCCTGGTCTCCAGAGTGAGTGCCAGGATAGGCTCCAAAGCTACACTGAGAAACCCTGTCTTGAAAAACCAAAACAAGAAGGGTGATATAGATTAACACCATATTTCAGCCAAGAAGCCAAGAAAAATTTAGATTTCAAAAAATGATAGCAAGTAGAAATAGAATAATTAAAATCATTTAATCCCTATTAATTCTCAGCATAGTAAAACTACACACACACACACACACACACACACACACACACACACACACACACAAACACACACACATATACAAGAGAGAGAGAGAGAGAGAGAGAGAGAGAGAGAGAGAGAGAGAGAGAGAGAGAGAGATTAAGAAAGTCTTAACTACAAAGAATGTTTATGTGTCAGTATGGATTCTTAAGCTTGGTAAAACCTAAGCTGAGATGTCAAACTTACATATTGGTCTGAAAATCAGAAAACGGAATAAAATACAGTCCCTCCCCACTCCACCCCCAAGTATATAGAACAAGTATCTTGCAAGGTTCCAAAGTCCCATTGCATCATATTTTACAAGAGTAAAGAATTGTCTGTGTAGGATTTAGGAAATAAACCTATTCATATTTCCTGTAGTTGAGAGCAGCACACAAACAATGGCATATTTCCTAGGAAAGGAAATTGAAGTCTGTGATCAGAAAAAGAAGATACACGAGAGACTAGCACAAAAAATGACCAAAAGCCACATAAGAACATATCTCACCAATGCCAGTATTGGTAGAAAAGAGCATGGAATATTATATTTTATATATGAACAGCCAAATGTCAACAAGTAGATAAAATTAAGTGTCTACAACCCAATGTAATAGGAAAAGAAAGGATCAGCATTAGAAAGAAAAGAAATTATATCTTACACCCTTAACATGTACTATTAATATACATAAGTTTAGAAATAATGTTGATATAGGTAAGTTTAGAAACGGTTATAAATGGAAAAGCCCAAACATTCCTTTTTAAAAATATTCATTTTACATCCCAACCAAAGTTTCTTCTCGCTCCTTTCCTCCCACTCCCTCCTCCCCATTTCCCATTTGCCCCCCCCCCAACATCCATGCTTCCTCTGTTTCTGTTCAGAAAGAATCAGGCCTCCTATTGGTGTCAACAAAATATGGCATATCAAGTTGAGGTAGGACTAAGGACTTCTTCTATTAAGGCTGGGCAAGGCAACCCAGTGTGAGGAATAGGTTCCCCCAAACCAGCAAAAGTGTCAAGAGATAGCCCCTGCGCCTACACGCTACACAACTGCCACATATAAGTTAAGGGCTTCCACTATTTGTAATTGCCAGAAACTAGAAGCATCCTAGATGCCCCTCTACCAAAGAATGGATAGAGAAAATGTGGTACATTTACACAATGGAGTACTACTCAGCAGAAAAAAAACAATGGAATCTTGAAAATTGCAGGAAAATGGATGGAACTAGAAGAAACCATTCTGAGCAAGGTAACTCAATCACAAAATGACAAACATGATATGTACTCACTCATATGTGGCCTTTAGACATAGAGTAAAGGATTACCAGCCTACAATCCACACTGCCAGAGATACCAGTAAACAAGGACAAACACTGTCCCCTGGAGAAGGAGAAAGGGTCACGATCCCCTGAGAAAATTGAGAGCATGGGAATAGGGGGAAGGGAGCTATGAGAATGAGAAGGGAAGAAAAGGAGGGGTGCGGAGGTCATGAGGGAGCAGAAAGGTGAGTCAGGTGAAGAATAGAAGAAAGGGTATGTGATAGGTAGGGTTTTAGTTGGGGTGGTAGGGGAGGACAGAAGGGAGAAGGGAACTGGGATTGTCATGTAAATCAATCTTGTTTCTAATTCAAATGAAAATGATAAAAAAATAAGTAAAGGGCTTAGGTTGGTCCTATGCAGGCTACCTGGTTGTTGGTTAAGGCTGTGAGTTCCTATGAATCAGTTTAGTTGTTTCTGTGGGTTTTCTTGTGATGTCATTGAGCACTCAGGCTCCTACAATCCTTCCTCCCTCTCTTCAACAGGATTCCCTGAGCTTGGCCTAATGTTGGGTTGTAGATGTACATCTGTTTCCATCAGTTGCTGGATGAAGGCTGTCTCATAACAATTGGGCTAGGCACTGAACAATGAGTATAGCAGAATATTGTTAGGCATCACTATGCTGACTTTTTTCCAATTGTGTTTGGTTCTATTCTAAGTCTCTGGGTCATCCAGCCTCTGGGTCCTGGCACCCCTGTCAGGGGTGAAGCCCAAACATTTCTAAATTGAACAATCACATCTTCCTGAGAGTAAAATTAGATTCTTCCAGCCACCTGGTGGCAGTATACTCTATTCAGTTTTGAGGGGTGAAAGGATTCTTTCTACTTGCCATGTTGTTTCATGGTCTTCTAAATGTAGTATGTTTCTCCATATACTGCCCTTTCTGATAGAACCACCCTTGAAGAATAATGTCCACTGAGTGAAAGTGAAACCCTTTTTGATTCCCGTTCTATGGTTCCTCACCTTCAGTATAGGTAGAATTTCTGCCTTGTATTCCATTAAGTTAATATTGATATCTTTTAAAAATTTATTTATTTAGTTTAGAAACAATCATATTTTACAAATAGATCCCACTTCTCTCTCCTTCCCATCCTCCCATGGCCCCCACATCCCACCCCATCCAATCTCCAAGAAGGGTGAGGCCTTCCATCATCAAAGTCTGTCACATCATTTGGGGGAGGGCCTAGGCCCTCCATCGTGTATCTGGGTTGAGAGAGTATCCCTCCTTGGAGAATGGGACCCCAAAGTCCAGATCAAATATTGTCACTTGGTTTTCAATATATGCATTCTCAAAGATGGTTAGCTTATCAAGGGCATGAAGCTAAGTCCAACTAATAATCTTGAGGTTTCCAAATTAGAAAGCAGAGGTTAGACAGATTATGAAAGCTCAGGGATTATTCAAGAACATGTTTTTATGGATATGTAAAGAAAAAAGTCAATGTGTTTCATTAGAAAGATGTACTTATATATTTATACTTCATCCATAAAGATTAATTTAATTCTGTTTTTTCCCTGCTAGATATGCTCTGTGTTGACATAACAAAATATAAATGTATACAATAAATACATGTTTCTATTTGCTGTTCTAAATCTTCTGGTGGTAGGAATTTGGTCCTTATGTTACTATAATTCTTCCAGAAAATGGAACATGTTGTCATCATTGGCAACATTCTTCATCTCATTCAGTAATATGAAGCTTAAATTACACTTTGTTTAGTATAAATGTGGCTTTATATGTTTTCTTTTCCTGTTAAATATTCCAATCACCTGTGAATCTAGAGATCTTAGCAGACTATAGAACTTGGCTATACTTATGTAGCTAGGTAACAGAGAACAAATGTCAATTCCAGAGCCCATTCTCTCACTATTTCTCCTGGTCTCCTCAACTGTACATCTCCAAAGATGGACCTTAAAGTTTTGCAAGATGCCTCATTTGGTGAAAGCCACTAGCCTTGAAGAGGTGAATGGTAGATGGTATAAATATAGGCTTCTCTCCCTCCCCAATCTTACCAGATGGGGAGCCAGGCAGCTTCACCAAGCAGTGTTGGTTAGAGTGAATGTGAAGGAAGAACTCGGTAGACACAAAAGACAAGGAAAAGGAATGTGGAGTGAAGGGAATGTTTAAATATAGGTAGACTGGAGCAAGGAGCATGATGGGTGAACAGAGATAACAATATAGTACACATTTCTAAAAGAAGAATTTTGAAATTTTTATCATGAAGAAATGACAGATATTTGAAGCTATAAATATTAATTATTATAGAATGTGTGCACATTGGACCATTAAATGATATCCTATTAATAAGTACAGCTTTTTTGTTTTAATACATAGGTTTCTATGAAGCCAGACATACAGACAGCAAGAGGAATAATGTGGGATATGATGAGAAGTTGATCCCTGACCACTGCTTTTTGCCTCCCACATAGTAGACCATGAAGTCAACCATGATGCCTGAGCTGGAAAAGGCAGACTGGTCTTGCAGTGTTGGGGAGAAGGTGATGCGGACACAGGTCTCTCCCCTCTGTATCCTGGTGGATGGGGGCAAGTCACCCTCACCTGCAAGGGCATTGAGATGGCATGAGGGCTCAGCAGAGAGAAAAGTCATGGATGGGGACAGTGAGGGCTGTGATTGTGGGGAGGGTGAGAAGTGTCATCCCTCATCTCCCAGCTGCTCCACTTGCCTGGCATAACTTTCCAGCTGCTCCATTGCCACTCTCTCACAAGTCCTGTGGCCATCTCTGCCCTGCCCCACCCATCACACCCTGCCTGCCAGACCCAGCCCTCCCTCAACTCCCAGCCCTGGAGGTAGAGGGTCTGTCCTTCACTCATAACCTCCCCCTGCCTCACTTCCCACCCAACCCAGGGCCTGTCTCTGGAGGATCCTCATATCACCAGCTCCACCAGGAGTCTCAGTGTCTTTCTCCAGGGGGTCAGTGTAGTGTGTGGTGAGGACAGAGACAGACACAGTGGCAGGGATGGACTCCTCTCCTGTCTTTCCTGCTGTGAGACAGGGCAGGCTAGCAGTGCTCCCCTCTGGCACACAACTGTGTGGCTCCTCTTCTCCCTCTTCCCCTTGTCACTCAGAGTCATGCCCATGAAGGAGCCTTTTAGAGTCTTGTGAAGTCACTCATGCCTTTTGCTCCTGGACATTTGCTGAGCCGGCTGCAAGATCAAGTCCTCTGGAATGTCAGTTCAAGACCAGTGTCCATTTAGAAATGTCTTAGTGCTCCTTTTCTCCAGAAAATGGAGACTTGGGAATTCTGCTCCCCCCTCCTTCCTGCTACAGCTGTCAGGAAGCTTAGGGGCAAACTGAGCCCCCACGCTCTGAGGCGCCTGCTCACATACATTCCCTGGGCTTCCTTCCTTCCAGGGCTCTTTGTTTTGTTTTATCCCCACAGGACTATATCTATCCTCTGTTCCTTTACATTGTTTTGGTCAAGTATTTTTTTCACAGCAATGAGAAAAATAGTAACTATAATGAGATATGTGACGACACAGAAGAAATGTTTAGTATTATGCTAAATTAAATAAGTCAGGGTGGCCACCACATGTGGAAGACACCCAGGTAGCAATAGCTGAGAGCTTAGATCCTGATTCCCAGTACTCCTTTTCCATGCCATCCTCCATTTGGCTTATCCAAGTCCTTTGCTGTTTGCTAGAAACCCACACATCATCTCAGCTAGTCTCTTTCCTTCCAGAACTCTCCTTATATCAGACCTACTTGCTATCAGGATCTTATAGCCACCACATATGTTGTAGACCCAGGTAGGCTACCCAGTATTCTCTGACCTTGCCACCCTCCATTTGGATTGCCAAGTCCCTTGGCTGCTATCCAGGGACACCCACCTCCTCTAGGTTCTTCTCCCTCCCCACAGGACTCACCTCATCACAGCTTAACCTCCACCATGGACCCTCCAGCCATAACACATGACCCAGAGTCCTAGAGCCATGATAGTTATTCAATGGGACTCTCCAGTTGCACTGTCCAGCTTTGAGACATAAGACCAGTCCACAATGCCAGGAGAAACTTGTTCCAGGGCTTCTTGACCAAGTTACTGATGGCATCAGGATGTAGCAAAGAAACAGAAGATCAGGATAGTGGCTGTAACCCTAAGTACCTCAGAGAGAAAGTCAAATTTTCAACCACACTGTGAATTGGTTTCATCCTGAACATTGTAAACACCTCTGCTGAAAGAAGAAAGGTGATTTTAATAACTCAAACAACAAACTAACTTGAAATGCACAAATTCCAATACAGAAATGAAACACCCAAGAAACAAAGAAATGTATCACCTTCCAAAAATGTAAATCCCATAGTAATGACCCCTAATGTAAATGAATTCAAAAGAGTGAATGTAACCATGGTCAAATAAAGAAGCCAAAGCGATAATAAAGAAGACAAACGAAATAAGGAAGTCAATCCAAGATTGAGCCCAACAGATTTCAGTAATCCTCTCTCAACAATAGATAGGTCATCCAGAAATATAAAAGATACCTAGAATTAAAAAAACCATCACAAATCAAGTGGACCTAACAGTTATCTACAGAACATTTCACCCAAGTATTGAAGAATGCACATGTTTCTCATGGACGTTTCTCCAAAATAGACTACATATTAGAACACAAAGCAACAAATATAGGAAAATTGTAATTACATCTTGTAGTCTAACTGACCACAATTGAATAAAGCTGGATTTCAACAGCAACAGAATCTACAGAAAGTATACAAACACATGCAAACTAAGGAACATATACTGGATAATAATTGGGTCAATAATACAATCAAGAATTTTATTGAGAATTAAAAATGCAACATACCAAAATCGCAATGAAAGCACTGCTGTAAACTTTTCTCATATGATGAAGTGCCTGCTTCAAAATTATTCAAAGATCTCAAATAAATAAATGAATGATGCACCTGAAGCCTTGGGAAAATAAGAGAAACAATACTTCCCAAAGTAGATAGGAGCAGATAACCAAAATAAAGGCTGAAATAAATGAAATAGAAATGAAAAACACAAGGAATCAATGGAACAGTTTGTTCTTTGAAAAAGGTTAGCAAGCTTGTCAAACCTTTAACCAAATTATCCAAAAGAAAGAGGACAAGGACTCAAATTTATAACATTAAAGACAAAAAGAGAGGTACTACAGCAGACATAAAAAATCATAAGGGCATACTTTAAAATCCATACTCTATCAAATCAAACTGGAAAATATAAAAGAAATGGATAAACTTTAGATTTATATGACCAATCAAAGCTAAATCAAGATGAAATAAATAATTTGGATAGTTCTATGGCATCCAAAATCTTCTAACTAAAAATGAGATACAGGGCCAGATAGATCCAGCACAGAATTCTATCACACCTTCAGAGAACTAACATAAATACTCCTCAAATTATTCCATAAAATAGAAAAATATAACATTTCTAAATTATTTTTATGAAGCCAGTATCACCCTGATACTCAAACAAGACAAAGAGCCAACAAAAAGAGATAAATATTATTGACCTATAAGTTTTTAATAAAGTATTTTCAAACTCAGTTCAAAAGCACATGAAAAAAAATTCATCATGATTGTCTTGTTACTTGTAACAAAAAAATAAAAGACCCAGGGACTGATATTGTGGTTCAAACTTGAAGCTGAAGAACACAAAAGCAGAGTAGTGGGCGACTAGCTTTTACCTCTACCTCAGGTTGAATGGGATGATCCTGCTGTCTCTCCTCAGCATGGCTGGAGAATCCTGAGACTGAATGTCTTCCTACCCTCAATGTGGCTGGAGAATGAATGCCTGATACTGAGACCTTGCTCCTGTTTTACATACCTCCATAATTCTGAGATTAAAGGTGTATGATCCCAGGTGCTGAGATCATCTTTGTGTGAGCTGTTTCTCTTTGGGATTGGATCATTCTTGTATAGATCTGGGTGGCCTTGGACTCACAGAGATCTGTCTACCCCTTAATCCTGAGTCCTAGGATTATAGGTGTGTACCACCACCTCCTAGCTTCTGGCTGCTGGGATTAAAGGTGTGTGCCTGGCTTCTAAGGCTTGTGGCTGACATTGCTTTCTGAATTCTCATGCAAGCCAAATAATGAATAATATATCACCACAGTTACTGTTCTATTGCTGTGAAGAGACACCATAACCAAAGCAAGTTATAAAAGAAAGCTTTTAATTGGGGCCTTGCCTACAGTTTCAGAGAGTTAATCTGTGGCCATCATGGAAGGGAGCATGGCAGTAGGCAGATATGGCACTGGAACAGTAGTCAAGAACTTACATCCTGATCCTCAAACTCAAGTATGAAAAGAAGATTGAGACTGGCCTGGGATTTTGAAACCTCACAGATAACTCACAGTGACACACTTCCTCCAACAATACCACACATATTCTAGTGGGGCCATGCCTCCTACTACTTCCCAAACAGTTCACTAACTGTGAATTAATCATTCAAATATATGTGCCTATGAGGGGCATTTTCAGTCAAACCACCACAACAATCAAGTCAACTTCATCCCAGAGATGCAGAGATAATTCAACATACATAAATTAACAAGTGTAATTCACCACATAAATAGAGTCGGGACAGAAATGATATGGTCATCTCATTAGACCAGAAAAGACCTTTGACAAAAATGTAACCTCCCTTAGTGATACAAGTCTTATACAATCTAGGAACACGAGCACATGATAAAGGCAACATACAACAAGACTATAACCAACATATTGTTCAATGGAAAAAACCTCAAAAAGTATTTCTACAAAAGCAGAAACAACACAAGACTCTCCATCTACCATTTCCCCTTTTGTTTAATATAGTGCTTGAAGTCTTAGAACAACAAGATAAAAGAAAGAGATAGAGGGAATACAAATATGAAAGGGAGAAGTCAAAGTATTCTCATTTGCAGGTATGATACTATACATGAAAGACCATGAAGAGTCCAGAAATCTCCTGCACTAATAAACACATGCAGAGAAGTAGTAGGTTACAAAATGAACACACATTAATCAGTAACCTTCCTAAATACAAAAGACAAGTCTACTGCAAAAGAAATAAGGGAAACCATTTCATTCACAATAACCCCCACTGAAAAATTTTCCAATAAAATTCTAAGGAAGGAAGTCAAAAGACTTGTAGAATGAAAACTTTACAACTCTGAAGAAGAAATAGAGGAAGATATCAAAAGACAGAAAAAACCTCCTATGATCATGGATATCGGGATTATATTGTGAAAATGGCCATCCTACCAAAAGCAGTCTACAGATTCCATGAAATCCTCATCAAAAGTATGCAATTCTTTACAGAAATTGAAAAAAACATTAAATTTTATAGAGAAACACAAAAGACTTATTGGCACAGGAAAGGACTTTCTGAATAGGATGCCAAAAGTACAGGTATTATGTCCAAAAATTACTAAGTGGGCTCCGATGAAACTGAAAGGCTTCTATATTGCAAAGAATATAATCATTCCAGTGAAGAAACAGCCTATAGAATGGGAAAATATTTACCAGATACGCATTCAATAAAGAGTCAGTACCTAGAATATACAAAGAACTAAAAATCAACCAGGGCATGAAACTAACAGATTTCTCAAAATATGAAATAAAAACTACCGAGGAACATAGTAAAGATATTCAATTCCCACAGCTATCAGGAAACTGCAAATTAAAGCTGCTTTGAGATTTCATCTAACATAACTCACAATGGCTGAGATACAAAAAAAATAGATGCCAAATGCTGTTATGAATTTGGGGAAAGAAACAATTATTTACTCCTGCTAGATGGAATGCAAACTGGAACAACTACTGTAGAAATCAGTGTGACAGTTCCACTATAAGCTAGAAATAGCTCTACCACATGATCCACCAATCAGTTGTGGGTATACACCCAAAGGACATTATATCTTACTATAGAGGTACCTGTCCATCTATGTTCATTTCTGCTCCATTCACAAGGGCTAGGAAATAGAAATAGTGTAGATGTCATCCCTAGCACTGCAACAAAACATCAGCTATAACCTTTCCTCGCCACTTCCCACACACATCTGTGGATCTCACAAACCTTCCCTTCCTAACCTCCCTTCCTCCACTCATTGCTTTGTCCCAGGCTCTAACTCCAGCAGGCTCCCTCTGCTAACCCAAGGGCAGCTCTTCCCAGGGCTACAAAGTAGGCTGAAGGCAGACACACACCTCTTCCAGTGCTCCTGGAATCCAATTTCTGCAGTCTCATCCCCAGCTCTGGATCAGGAAACCTGCTGTGGTCTCCCTTTCCTGTCTGATTGCATCCCCAGTGGATCGTAAAGACCTTCTCCTCCAACCTTTCTCCACCAACCCATCCCAGTATCCTAGCCTCCAGCACCAACAGACATTCCCTGTGAACACACCAAGCCAGGAAATCACACAACATACAGCCATTACACAGTCTGAAAATCAGAGAGGAAATAGAAACCAATGAACAAAACCCTCATCCAGTGAAGAAGACAAGACCAGCTAACAGCATCTAGAATTGCAATCTTCCCAACCCCAGATGCCTATATGCCAGTGTAAAAACATAATCAATAACAACCAGGGCAATATGTCTCCACTAGAGCCCAGCTATCCTTCCACAACAGGCCCCGAATATTCAAAAATAGCTGAAGTACAAGAAAGAGACCTTAAAACAACCTTTATGAATATAATAGAGGTCCTTAAAGAGGAAATTAATAAATCCCTTAAAGAAATCTAGGAAAACACAGTGTAAGGAAATAAATAAAACTGTCTGAGGCCTTGAATTGGAAATAGAACCAATAAAGAAAACAAACTGAGGGAATTCTGGAAATCAAAAATTTAGGAATTCAAATAGGAACTACAGAGGCACGCTTCACCAACAGAATACAAGAGTTAGAAGAGAGAATCTCAGGCGTTGAAGATACAATAGAATAAATGGATACATCAGTCAAAGAAAATGTTGAATCTAAAAACAAAACAAACAAAAAAACCTCCTGACACAAAACAGCCAGGAATACTATGAAAAGACCAAACCTAAGAATGAGAATCCCAGCTCAAAGGCCCAGAAAATGTTTTCAACAAAATCACAGGAAAAAAATTCATAACCTAAAGTGGGAGATGCCGTTAAAGGTACAAGAGGCTTACAGAACACCAAATAGATTAGACCAGAAAAGAAAGCCCCCTTGCTACATAATAATTAAAATACTAAACATTACAGAACAAAGAGATAATATTAAAAGCTTCAAGGCAAAAGACCAAATACCATATAAAGGCAGACCTACTAGAATTATACCTGATTTCTCAGATGTCCTGCAGTCTCTAAGATCATACAGATGCCATCCAAGACAACTATACCCAGCAAAACTTTCATTCACTATAGAGAGATAAAATACGATATTCCATAAAAAGTCAAATTTAAATGAAATCTCTCTACAAATCTAGCCCTAGCCCTATAGAAGGTGTTAAAAGGAAAACTCCAACCTAAGGAGCTTAACTACTGTTGTAAAATATTATTTTAAGATGTGTTACATTTGTTTATGCTGTGGAACATTTGTTTTAATGATGCAAAGATGTGTTGCATTTGTTTAACTCTGTGAAGCTCTGCTACTTTGCCTGTCTGAAACACCTGCTTGGTTTAATCAAGAGCTGAACAGGCAATAGTAAGATAGGAGAAAGGATAGACAGGGTTGGCAGGCAGAAAGAATAAGTAGGATATCAGGTGTAAAGCAAAGGATAACCAGGCTACAATCTACAACCCCAGAGAAGCTAGGTAAAAAGGGGGACCCTAAG
Source organism: Cricetulus griseus (assembly GCF_003668045.3). Classification (NCBI taxonomy): domain Eukaryota; kingdom Metazoa; phylum Chordata; class Mammalia; order Rodentia; family Cricetidae; genus Cricetulus; species Cricetulus griseus. The sequence goes on along the minus strand of NC_048604.1, from coordinate 108,780,894 downwards.
AGGGACACATGGAGGGCCCCAGGAAGGCAAAATAGTTAAGATCTCCTGGGTAAACTGGGAGGAGGGGTAGAAGGGAGGGGATAAGGGATGGGAACATGAGGGACAAAGAAGGAGGAGTTGAGGGAGGGACGTGGCAGGGGAGCAATGAAAGAGATATCTTGATGGAGGGAGCCATTATTGGGTTAGCAAGAACATGGCGCTAGAGAAATTCCCAGGAATCCACAAGGATGACTTCAGCTAAGACTCCTAACAATAGTCTAGAGGGAGCCTGAACTGGCCTACCCCTTTAATCAGATTCGTAACTACCCTAATTGTCATCATAGAACCTTCGTCCAGTAGCTGATAGAAGCAGATGCAGAGATCCAGAGGCAAGTACTGTGCTGAGCTCCTGGAGTTCAGTTGAAGAGAGGGAGGAGAGATCATGGGGGGGGGGTTAAAGATCATGATGGGGAAAACCACAGAGACAGCTGACCCAAGCTAGAGGTAGCTCACAGACTATGGACTGATAGCTGGAGAACCTGCGTGGGACTGAACTAGGCCCTCTGAATGTAGGTGAGAGTTACGTGGCTTTATCTATTGCAGGCCCCTGGCAGTGGAACTGGCGATATGATTCTGCACGAGAGGGACTGTGGCAGGTGGGTCCAAACCATGGCAGGTGAGAGGTAAACACACCATGCAGTCAGACCTTATGTGGGAAGTTTTATTGCAGGAAGAGAAAGGGAAGGGAGAGAGGGGAGGGAGGGAGAGAGAGGTGGTGGGCAAAGAATTTCCTGCCTGCCTCTTCAGAGGAGCAGCAGGAAAGAGCAGAATGGATGTAGCTTGTCTCTTTTTTTCTATTTTTTATTTAAATTAGAAACAAGCTTGTTTTACATGTCAATCCCAGTTCCCTCTTCCTCCACTACTCCCCTGGTCCTCCACTAACCTACTATCCCATGCCCTTTCTGCTCCCCAGGGTGGGGAGGCCTTCTATGGGGCATCTTCAAAGTCTGTCATCATTTGGAGCAGGGCCTAGGCCCTCCCCTATGTGTCTAGGCTGTGTGGAATGGGCTTCCAAAGTTCTTCGTATGCTAGGGATAAATACTGATCTACTACCAAAAGCCCTATGAATTGCCGAGGCCTCCTCACTGACACCCAGGTTCAGGGGGTCTGAATCAGTCCTATGCTGGTTTCTCAGCTATCATTCTGGGGTCCATGAGCTTCCCCTTGTTCAGGTCAGCTGTTTCTGTGGGTTTCACCAGCCTGGTCTTGACCCCTGTTTTCATCACTCTTCCCTCTCTGCAACTGGATTCCAGGAGTTCAGTTCAGTGTTTAGCTGTCTGTGCCTGCTTCTGCTTCCATCAGCTACAGGATGAAGGCTCTAGGATGGCATATAAGGTAGTCATCAGTCTCATTATAGGGGAAGGGAATTTAAGGTAGCATCTCCACCATGGCTTAGACTGTTAGTTCGGGTCAACTTTGTAGATCTCTGAACATTTCTCTAGTGCCATAATTCTCTTTAAACCTATAATAGCTCCCTCTATTATGTTATCTCTTTTCTTGATCTCCTGTATTCTTACCCCGACTCAAGCTTCCTGCTCCCTCATGTCCTCCTCTCCCCTCCTCTTCTCCCCTTCTCTTTCTCCTAGCTCCCTCTCCCCTCCCCCCACACTCCCAATTTGCTCAGGAGGTCTTGTCCCTTTCCCCTTCTCCGGGGGACCATGTATGTTCACAAAAACATAAACATGGTATGTACTCACTCATATATGGATTTTAGACATAGAGAAAAGGATTACCAGCCTACAATCTACATCATCAGAGAAGCGAGGAAACAAGGAGGACCCCAAGGGAGCATGTCTCTTAAAGGAGCCTTTTGTACCTGCATACAGAGCCAGAGTACTGCCTAAATGCACAGGGATGACCACTCTTCTAGATCCCCAAGGGGCAAGGCCTGGCATGCCTGGGTGCTAACATTCCTCCCTTTATTTATTAAAGAGGGTGAAGAGTCAGGCGTGCCAGGTTAGAGAAATGAGGGCACCTAGTTCTCGAGACTGCTTCCTGCTGATTTGTATTATGAAAATTTGGGGGGACCTGAGAAAGCTGGGGTGCTAGCCATGTCCTGGGGTAGCTTGTCGCTTCACCTCTGTCCAGGCTCTATGGAACTGTCTGGTGCCTCTTGGGCCTGACAAGGTGCTAGCAGAGCATAGGATAAGGTTAAGTTTAGGGGACATTTTTTATTAGGTCCTGGCAATTGAGAGAGTGGGGTGTCAAGACCAGGGAAAGGTGGGGAGGCTTAGGCTGTTTAGATCCTGGTAATTGGGGCTTTATCTGACCTTGACGAATCCAAGTCGAATTCCTGGAACTTACAAGTATTTTTTGAGTTTGTAAAAACGTAAGTTTTAGACACATTAGAAACATCAGTATACTATGTCAGAAATGATTTTGGTTGAAAGCATTAATATTCTTTCTTCTATCCAAAAGTTTTTAGCACAATGAAAAGCACCTTTTAAATCTATAGTTAGGAAACAACAAAAGAGAATTTGAAATCTTGCATTTATACACCTCAAGTCACTTGCTTACTTAGACCCTGAGACATGTTAGATGCTCACATCTTAAGCTTTGCATCTTAAAATACCTTTTTAAAAGTAAGTTTCTTTAAACAAAGGGATGATATGAAATCATACTGAAATCTGTTTTATGAGTTTATCTCTTTTATGAGTCTTTTAATGAGGTAAACTGTCTAGACTTAGTATTGGTTCTAGGGCAGTGATGCCTGTGACCTGAACTTTACACAGAGAGCCGAGAAGTCAGCAGAAGCCTTGGTTGCTGCTTTTAAGCTGGCAAACCTACTAGTCGTCAAACATCAGAGTTCTTGGTGAAGGCCACACACCCAAGAGTGTATAGACAGCATAAATTGGACTTAATGGGATTTTCAAAAGACGACCCAGTTGGATATGTTAGGAAAGGGGGATGGATCTGGGAAAAGTTGGGGGAGGGTGAATATAATCAAAATGCATTATATGAAATTCTCAAAGAACTAATAAAATTAGATAAATTAATAAAATAAATAGCAGAAAAGAAATGTTAGTTACAGAAAGGCAGATAAGTGGTATCTGAAACAAATTTACAGAAACAAAAGAGTAGAAAAGTGGTTTCTGGATGATGGAGAGTAAAATGGAGAACTGGTAATCGACAAGTGGAAGTTTTTAAATCAAAGATGATTAAGTTCTAGACCTAGAGTCACCAATACTACATTATACACTTGAAACATTGTTGTGTCAATGGATCTCATGTTAAGTTCACCACAGTATAATAAAACCGTTATTTTAAAATAAAGGTATAGTGCTGGGGATATAGCTTATTGGTAGAGCTTACCTAGCATTGGTCCTAGATTTTATCCCCAGAGCCACAAAACACACAAACAAATAAACAAAAACCCCTAAAAGATAATGGAACAAATGAATACATAGAAAAGAGTATTGATACCTATTTCACACCATGTATAAAAACATCCTCGAAGTAGATCATAGACCTACATATAAGACCTAAAAGTATACAACTTCAAAAGAAAACTGTCTTATTTGATTTTTTTCCTATGGTAGAACACTAAGACTATGGAGAAGGAAGGTTTTTGTTTCATCCCACAACTTATAGTCCTTCATGCAAAGAAGTGGGGGCAGGAACTCAAGGCAGGATCCTAGAGGCAGGGACTGATGCTGAGACCATTGCAGACTTGCTTACTGGCAAGTCCAGGGTGGCTTGCCCATAGATCAGTCTGGTGGGGGCATTTACTCAATCGATATTCCTACTTCCTAGATGACTCTAGCTTGTATCACATTGATATCAAACTAGTCATCACAAAAACATACAAGTAAGTGTTCTGCTCTTCAATTCAACAATAATTCTTTTATTGATTAAATTTGTTATTTGACTATTTCATAATGCATACAGTCCATTGTTTACTCACCTTCTATCTACAGCCCGGTCACCCTGATTATGCCTTGTGTCATCTGATTGCTCATATTCCCATCTCTTGTCTCCATTCCACCCCAGCTGTAAACCCTCCCCTCTACAGATTCCTTTCCTGAATTTATGCATTGTTTTGGTTTGGTTTTCGTCCTTTGATTTTTTTCAACCTGTATGGACTTTGTGGCTATGAGTTTGGAAGTATTCTTTCTCTGAGTCTGGTGTACTGCTTAATATAAAACTAAAGTCAATAACTGTCCTTCCCCTACAATCCATCAGTTGCCAATAGTTCAGCAGTGGACAGTAGGGCCCACGAACCCCTGCTTGATACATGATTGGTGTTGACATGACCAGTCTTGTGTAGGTACAGTGCAGGCAACCATAGCTACTGTGAGATCGTGTAGGAAATGATCTTTCTGTCATTTATAGCAAAAGTTTTATTTTCCCATAATGTATTATTGAAATAGATATATTTCTCCCCACCCGAATGCCCTCTTCTTAACCGCTTTGCTCTGTTTTTGAAAAAGGCCCCCAAACGTTAGTATGTTTAATGTAGGCCATTACAATAGCTTACATGCTATTAGTTGCTTTGGTGTGCTAGATGGCACTCTTCCCCACTGAGTTACACACACAACACAGACTTAGTTACTTTTGAATGACATTACTATTTTGCTCTGCATTAAAATTTGAATGCTATAAAACTTTTTTCTAATATTTTAAAATTAATATTTATTTGTTTGTTTGTCAGTTTGTTTGTTTTTGACTCAGAGGCTCATTACATAGCCCTGGCTGGCCTGGACTGGCTATGTAAAACAGAGTGATCTGGAACTCACAGAGTTCCTCCTGCCTCTGCTTCCTGGGTGCTAGGATTAAAGATGTACACCACCACACTTGGCTACAGTTACTTTATTTTTTTATTAATTTTTCAATTTATTAGTCAGGATTACTATTGCTGTGATGAAACACCATGACCAAAACAACTTGGGGAGGGAAGAGTTTATCCAGCTTATGTTTCCATATCACAGTTCATCATCAAAGGAAGTCAGGACAGAAACTCAAACAGGCAAGAGTTGAAGCAGAAGCCATAGAGGAGTGTTGCTTATTGGCTTGCTCCCCATAGCTTGCTCGGCATGCTTTCTTATAGCATCCAGGACCACCAGCCCAGGGATAGCACCACCACCCCCATGGACTGGGCCCTCTTCTATCAATAACTAATTGAGAAAATGCCCCACAAGCTTGCCTACAGCCTGATCTCATAGAGGCATTTTCTCAACTGAAGTTCCTTCCTCTCAGATGATTTTGGCTTGTGTCAAGTTAGCATAAAATTGATTACATTTCCCTTTCCTCCCTTCATATCCTTCCATATACCCCTCAGGCCCTTGCTCTCTCCGAAATTCATAGTCTCATTTTTCATTTATTGTTGTTACACACACACACACACACACACACACACACACACACACACGCACACAAACACATGCATGCCCACATACACATCTATTGTTGTATTCAGCTGGTATCTAGGCCATCAGGTGGAGAGACTATAGGTGTAGCTTCTGACATTTCTAGGAAGCACAGTCTCACAGTGAAGTACCTTATCCTCTGGCTCTTAAGTCTTTCTGATCCTCTTTTCACAGGGATCCACGAGCAGTACTCGTGGGACTCCACAACTCGGCATTTACATTTATTTTTTAACATATAATCACTATAGTCATTGTGTATCATGTGATAATTCAAAATGTGCATGAGTATATACTAATAAAATCAAAATAATCTTTTTTGTTTTGAGGGTTTTTTAAAAGTGTTTTTAAAACAGCCCTTCTTTGCATCCCAAAGTGGCCTGAAACTCAAACTTACAGCAATCCTCCTTCCTTCATTTCCCAAGTCTTGGTATTATAGAAACTAGCCAGCAGGCCTGGATTTTCTCATTTCTTTTAATGTTTGCAATGATTTTTTATTTTTATTTTTAAAACAATCCTTTTTATTTTATATACCAATCCCAATTCACCCTCCCTCCGCTCCTCCCCCTCTGCCATCTTCCCACCACTTCCACTCCTCAGAGAGGGTGAGGCTTCACTTAGAGAGTCAACAAAGTCTGTCACATTACCTTGAAGCAGGACCAAGCCGTTGCTCTCCCGCCCCCCCCCCGCCCCTGCCGCTGCCGCTGCCGCTGCCCTATATCTAAGATGAGCAATGTATACATCCAAAGAGAATGGAGTCCGAAAAGCCAGTTCATGCACTAGTGATAAATCTTGGTTCCACTGCCAGTGGCCCCATAAACTGCCCAAGCCACACAACTGTTTCCCACATTCAGAGGGCCTAGTTCATTCCTATGCAGGTTCCCAAGCTGTCAGTATGGAGCTCAGGTTAGCTGTTTCTGTGAGTTTCCCCATAATGGTCTTGATCCCATTACTCATATTGTCACTCCTCCCTCTCCTCAACTGGACTCCTGAAGCTCGGCCCAGAAAGCCTAAAAACTCATGAAAACTGAATAACACACAACTGAATCATCACTGGGTCAAGAAAGAAATAAAGATATTAAAAACTTCCTAGAATTCAATGACAATGAATGCAAAACATACCCAAACTTATGGGACACTATAAAAGCAGTGCTAAGAGAAAAGTTCATAGCACTAAGTGTTCACATAAGGAATTTGGATAAATATCACACTACTGACTTAACAGCACATCCGAAAGCTGTAGAACAAAAAGAAGCAAATTTACACAGGAGGAGTGGACCACAGGAAATAATCAAACTCAGGGATGAAACCAATAAAATAGAATAAAAAATAACAATACAGAGAATCAATGAAACAGAGTTGGATCTCTGCATCTGCTTCCATCAGTTGCTGGATGAAGGTTCTATGATAACAATTAAGGTATCCATCAATCTGATTACAGGGGAAGGCCAGTTCAAGCACCCTCTCCACTATTGCTTAGAGCCTTAGCTGGGGTCATCCTTGTGGATCCCTGGAAATTTCCCTAGTACCATGTTCCTCACTAACACCATAGTGGTTTCCTCTATCAAGATATCTTTTTCTTTGCTCCCTGTTTCTATCATTCCCACAACTTGACCTTCCTGATCCCTTATGTTCTCCTCCTCCTGCTTTCCTCACCTCCCCTTTCTCTTACCCCCTTCCCCCCTCCCCTTCATACTCTGATTTACTCTGTAGATCATGTCTTTTTCCCCTTCCAAGGAAGTTCCCTGCATGTCTCTCTTATGGTCTTCCTTGTTACCTAACTTCTCTGGGGATGTAGACTGTAACTGTAGTCTGGTTATCCTTTACTTTATATCTGATATCCACTTATGAGTGAGTAGATACTATGTTTATCTTCCAGATCTGGGTTACCTCACTCAGGATGGTTTTTAATTTTCTACTTCCATCCATTTGCTTGCAGCTTTCAAGATGTCATTGTTTTTTTTAGTAGTACTTCATTGTGTAAATGTACCACATTTTCCTTATCCATTCTTTGGTTGATGAGCATCTAAGTTGTTCCCAGGTTCTGGCTATTACAAATAACGCTTCTATGAACATAGTTCAGCAAATATTCTTGTGGTATGGCTGTGCATCTTTGGGTATATGCCGAAGAGTGTTATTGTTGGGTCTTGAGGTAGATTGATTCCCAGTTTTCTGAGAAACTGCCATATGATTTCCAAAAAGCTGTACAAATTTTCAATCCCACCAGCAATGGAGGAGTGTTCCCCTTACTCCACATCCTCTCCAGCATAAGCTGTCACATGTTTTTTTTAGCCATTATGACTAGTGTAAGATGGTATCTCAGAGTTGTTCTGATTTTCATTTCCCCAAAAGCTAAGGATGTTGAGCAATTCTTTCAGTGTCTTTTGGCCAATTGAGATTTCTCAGTTGAGAATTCTGTTTGGATCCGAACCCCATTTTTAACTGGATTATTTGGTATTTTGATGTCTAGTTTCTTGAGTTATTTGTATATTTTGGATATAAGCATTCTTTCAGATGTGGGGTTGGTGAAGATCTTTTCTCATTGTTAGGCTGTCATTTTGTCTTGTTGACTGTGTCCTTTACCTTCTGTGTCCTTTGCCTTACAGAAGCGACTCAGTTTCAGGAGGTCACATTTATTAACTGTGCTCTCAGCATCTGTGCTACTGGAAGTAGTCTCCTGTGCCAATGTACTCAAGGCTACTTCCCACTTTCTCTTCTATGAGGTTCAGTGTGGCTGGATTTATGTTGAGATCTGATTCATTTACACTTGAGTTTTGTGCATGTGGATAGATGTGGATCTATTTGCATTCTTCTACATGTCAACATCCAGTTATGAGAGCAGTGTTTGTTGAAGATGCTTTCTTGCCAGTTGTGGTAGCACATGCTGGTAGGATTTGCTGAAGAAGATGCTTTCTTTTTTCCATTGTATAATTTCAGCTTCTTCGTCAAAAGTCAGGTGTTCATAGGTGTATGGATTAGTATCAGGGTCTTCAATTCGATTCCATTGGTACACCTGTATGGTTTTGTGCCAGTTACAACCTGTTTGCATTACTATAGGTCTATAGTAGAGCTTGAAGTCAGTGATGGTGATGCCTCTGGAAGTTCCTTTATTATACAGGATTGTTTTGGCTATCCTGGTTTTTGGTTTCTTTGGGTTTTTTTCCATGTAAAGTTGAATATTGTTCTTTCAAGGACAGTAAAGAATTGTGCTGGGATTTTGATGGGTATAGCATTGAATCTGTAAATTGCTTTTGGTAAGATTGCCATTTTTACTATGTTAATCCTATCTATCCAAGAGCATGGGAGATCTTTATATTTTCTGGTATCTTCTTCAATTTTTTCAAAGACTTAAAGTTCTTGTCATGGAAGTCTTTCAATTGTTTGGTTAGAGTTACCCCAAGATATTTTATGTTGTTTGTGGCTATTGTGAAGGGTGATGATTCTCTGATTTCTTTGTCAGCCAATTTACCATCTGTATATAGGAGGGCTACTGATTTTTGAGTTAGTCTTGTATCCTGACACATTACTGAAAGTGTTTATCAGCGGTAGTAGTTCCCTGTTAGAATTTTTGGGGTCACTTATGTATACTATCATATCATCTACAAACAGTGAAAGTTTGACTTCTTCCTTTCCAATTTGTATCCCGTTGATCTCCTTTAGTTGCCTTATTGCCCTAGCTAGAACTTTGACTACTATATTGAATGGAGAGAGTGGACAGCTTTGTCTTGTTCTGATTTTAGTAGAATCACTTTGAGTTTCTCTCCATTTAGTTTGATGTTGGCTGTTGGCTTTCTGTATATACCTCTGTTATGTATTGATATGTTCCTTTTATCCATGATCTCTTTAAAATCTTTATCATGAAGTGGTATTGCATTTTTTCTATTATTATTATTATTATTATTATTATTATTATTATTATTATTATTAATTCAAGTTAGGGAACAGGCTTGTTTCACATGTAATTCCCCTCTCCCTCTCCCTCCCCTCACCCCCATTCCTTCTCCCCCACCTCCAACCTACCCCCACCCCATCCACCCACCACTCCCCAGGCAGGGTAGGGCCCCCAACCGGGGCTCCACCAAGTCCACCAAATCTTCCTGTGCTGGGCCTAGGCCCCTCCCCATGTGTTCAGAGACAGAGCACATCCCTTCAAGTGGGATGGGCTCTCGAAGTCCCCCCCACACACCAGGGCAAAACGCCAGTCCACCTCCGGAGGCTCCCAGGAGTGCAGGGGCCTCCCCATTGGCATCCATGATCAGGGGGCTGGATTAGTCCCGTACTGGCCTCCCAAAGAGCATCTGGGGTCGATATGCTTTCCCTTTTTCAGGCCAACTGTTTCTGTGGGTTTCTCCAACCTGGTACAGACCCCTTCGTTCTTCATTCCTCCCTCTCTTCAACTAGGTTCCAGATTTCAGCTCAGTGTATTTCTGTGGATGTCTGTCTCTGCTTCCATCAGCCACTGGATGAGGACTCTAGGATAGCATAGAGAGTAGTCATCAATCTCATTCTAGGGGAAGGGCTTCTAGGCCATCCTCTCCTCCACTGCCTGGACTGTCAGATCGTGTCATCCTTGTAGGTCTCTGGAGATCTCCCTAGTTCCAGATCTCTTCTCAGACCTATAGTGGCTCCCTCTGATATGGTATCTCTCATCCTGCTCTCTCTCCTCTATTCTTCCCCCAACTCAATATATCTGCTCCTCCATTTCTTCTCCTCTACTCTTCTTCTTGTGCTCTTATTGTGGAAGCACCCACTCCCCTACCCTCATGCTCTCAATTAGCTCGGGAGTTCATGCCACTTCCCATTCCTGGGGTCCATTTATCCCTTAGAGTCATTCATGATTTCTAGTTTCTTTGGGGAAGAGGATTATAAGCTGGTAAACCTTTGCTCTATGTCTAAAAATCATATATGAGTGAGTACATACCATGTTTGTCTTTTTGTGATTGGGTTACCTCACTCAGGATGGTTTCTTCTAGTTCCATCCATTTGCCTGCGAATTTCAAGATTCCATTGCATTTTTCTGCTGAGTAGTACTCCATTGTATAAATGTACCACATTTTCTCTTTCCATTCTTCAGTTGAGGGGCATCTAGGTTGCTTCCAGGTTCTGGCTATTACAAACAATGCTGCTATGAACATGGTTGAACATATGTCCTTGTTGTATGGACATGCAGTATTTGGGTATATACCCAAGAGAGGAATGGCTGGATCTTGAGGTAGATTGATTCCCATTTTTCTGAGCAACCACCATACTGATTTCCAAAGTGGTCTTACAAGTTCACACTCCCACCAGCAATGGAGGAGTGTTCCTTCTTCTCCGAAACCTCTCCAGCATAGGTTGTCATTGGTATTTTTGATTTTAGCCATTCTGACAGGTGTGAGGTGGTATCTCAGAGTTGTTTTGAGTTGCATTTCTCTGATGGCCAAGGATTTTGAGCACTTTCTTAAGTGTCTTTCAGCCATTTCAGATTCCTCTGTTGAAAAATCTCTGTTTAGTTCTGCACCCCACTTTTTAATTTCATTGTATGGTGTTTTGGTGGCTAGCTTCTTGAGCTCCTTGTATATTTTGGAAATCAGTCCTCTGTCAGATGTGGGGCTGGTGAAGATCTTTTCCCATTCTGTGGGTGGTCGTTTTGTCTTACTGACTGTGTCCTTTGCCTTACAGAAGCTTCTCAGTTTCAGGAGGTCCCATTTATTGATTGCAGACCTCAGTGTCTGTGCTTCTGGCGTGATGTTCAGGAATCGTTCTCCTGTGCCAATTTGTTCAAGGGTTATTCCCACTTTCTCTTCTAGAAGATTCAGTGTGGCTGGATTTATGGAGAGATCTTTGATCCATTTGCACTTAAGTTTCGTGCATGGTGACAGGTATGGATCAATCTGCAATCTTCTGCATGTCCGAATCCAATTGTGCCAGCACTATTTGTTGAAGATGCTATCTTTTTTTCCATTGTATAGATTTAGCACATTTGTCAAAAATAAGGTGTTTGTAGGTGCGTGGGTTAATATCTGGGTCTTCAATTCGATTCCATTGGTCTATCTGTCTATTCTTGTGCCAATACCAAGCTGTTTTCAGAACTATGGCTCTATAGTAGAGCTTGAAGTCAGGGATGGTGATGCCTCCAGAAGATCTTTTATTGTAAAGAGTTGTTTTGGCTATCCTGGGTTTTTTATTTTTCCATATAAAGTTGAGTATTGTTCTTTCAATGTCTGTGAAAAACTGTGTTGGGATTTTGATGGGGATTGCATTGAATCTGTAGATTGCTTTTGGTAGGATTGCCATTTTTACTATGTTAATTCTGCCTATCCAAGAGCATGGGAGATCTTTCCACTTTCTGGTATCTTCTTTAATTTCTTTCTTTAAAGTCTCAAAGTTCTTATTGTACAGGTCTTTCACTTTTTTGGTTAGTGTTACCCCCAGATATTTTATGTTGCTTGTGGATATTGTGAAAGGTGATGTTTCCATGATTTCTTTCTCATTGAGTTTATCATCTGTATACAGTAGGGCTACAGATTTTTTTGAGTTAATTTTGTATCCTGCTACCTTGCTGAAGGTGTTTATCAGCTGTAGGAGTTTCCTGGTAGAGTTTTTCGGGTCACTTATGTAGACTATCATGTCATCTGCAAATAGTGAAAGTTTGACTTCATCCTTTCCAATTTGTATCCCTTTGATCACCTGTTCTTGTCTTATTGCTCTATCTAGAACTTCAAGTACAATATTGAAGAGGTATGGAGAGAGTGGACATCCTTGTCTTGTTCCTGATTTTAGAGGAAAAGCTTCGAGTTTCTCTCCATTTAGTTTGATGTTGGCTATTGGTTTGGTGTATATCACGTTTATCATGTTTAGATATGTTCCTGTTATTCCTGTTCTCTCCAAGATCTTTATCATGAAGGGATGTTGGATTTTGTCAAAGGCTTTTTCAGCATCTAGTGAGATGATCATGTGGTTTTTCTTTTTCAGTTTGTTTATATGGTGGAATATATTAATGGTTTTTCATATGTTGAACCATCCTTGCATCCCTGGGATGAAGACTACTTCTTGATCGTGGTGGATGATTTTTCTGATATGTTCTTGGATTCGATTAGCCAATATTTTATTGAGTATTTTAGCATCGATATTCATGAGGGATATCGGTCTGTAGTTCTCTTTCTTAGTCTTATCTTTGTGTGGCTTGGGTATCAAAGTGATTGTAGCCTTGTAGAAAGAGTTTGGCAATATCCCATCTGCTTCTATTGTGCGGAACAGTTTGAGGAGTACTGGTATCAGCTCTTGTTTGAATTTCTGGTAGAATTCTGCAGTGAAGCCATCTGGTCCTGGGCATTTTTTGGTTGGGAGGCTTTTGATGACTGCTTCTATTTCATTAGGGGTTATGGGTCGATTTAAACTGCTTATCTGATCTTGATTTAATTTTGGTAAGTGATACTTATCCAGGAAACTGTCCATTTCCATTAGATTTTCCAATTTTGTGGAGTACAGATTTTCAAAGTATGACCTAAAGATTCTCTGGATTTCCACAGTGTCCGTTGTTATATCCCCCTTTTCATTTCTGATTTTGTTAATTAGTGTGCTCTCTCTCTGCCTTTTGGTTAGTTTGGCTAGAGGTTTGTCTATCTTATTGATCTTCTCAAAGAACCAACTCTTTGTTTCATTGATTCTTTGTAATGTTTTCCTAGTTTCTACTTTATTGATTTCAGCTCTCAGGTTGATTATTTCCTGGTGTCTACTCCTCCTTGGTGAGTTTGCTTCTTTTTGCTCTAGTGCTTTCAGTTGTTCTGTCAGTTCTCTAATGTGACTTTTCTCTAGTTTCTTCATGTGGGCACTTAGTGCTATGAACTTCCCTCTTAGCACTGCTTTCAGAGTGTCCCATAAGTTTGGGTATGTTGTGTCTGCATTCTCATTAGATTCTAGGAAGTCTTTAATTCGTTTTTTTTAATTTCTTCCTCAACCCAGGAATGGTGCAATTGGGTGTTATTCATTTTCCAAAAGTTTGCAGGTTTTCTGCCATTTGTATTGTTGCTGAATTCTAACTTTAATGCATGGTGGTCTGATAAGATACAGGGGGTTATTTCAATTCTTTTGTAACTATGAAGGTTTGCTTTGTTGTCTACTATGTGGTCAATTTTAGAGAAGGTGCCATGTGGTGCTGAGAAGAAGGTATATTCTTTTGAGTTTGGATGGAATGCTCTATAGATATCCGTTAACCCCAGTTGGGTCATAACTTCTTTCAGGTCCTTTGTTTCTTTGTTAAGTTTCTGTCTGGTGGTCCTGTCTAGTGGTATAAGGGGGGTGTTGACGTCTCTTACTATAAGTGTGTGTGGTTTTATGTGTGGTTTGAGCTTTAGTAATGTTTCTTTCACAAATGTGGGTGCCTTTGTATTTGTGGCATAGGTGTTCAGGATTGAGACTTCATCTTGATGGACTTTTCCTGTGATGAGTATGAAATGCCCTTCTTCATCTCTTTTGATTGATTTTAGTTTAAAGTCCAATTTGTTAGATATTAGGATTGCTACACCGGCTTGTTTCTTGAGGCCATTTGATTGGAAAATCTTTTCCCATCCTTTTACTCTGAGGTATCGCCTGTCTTTGAAGTTGAGGTGTGTTTCTTGTAAACAGCAGAAGATGGATTCTGTCTTCGTATCCATTCTGTTAGCCTATATCTTTTTATGGGTAAGTTAAGACCATTGACATTTAGGGATATTAATGTCCATTGTTCGTTGGTTCTTGTTTGTTTTGGATTTATTGTTGGTGGTGTCATTGTGTGTGGATTTTGCCCTCCTGCTTCTTTTTGTGTTTGGTAAAATTAGATTATCTATTGCCTGTGTTTTTGTGCATGTAGTTATGTTCCTTGGGTTGGAGTTTTCCTTCCAGAACCTTCTGTAGTGCTGGATTTGTGGATATGTATTGTTTAAATCTGTTTTTGTCATGGAATATCTTGTTTTCTCCATCTATAGTGATTGAAAGTTTTGCTGGGTACAGTAGTCTGGGTTGATATCCATGCTCCCTTAGTGCTTGTAGGGTATCTATCCAAGACCTTCTGGCTTTCAGAGTTTCCATTGAGAGAGTTTCCATTCTAATTGGTTTGCCTTTATATGTTACTTGGCCTTTTTCCTTTGCAGCTCTTAATATTTTCTCTTTATTCTGTAGATTTGGAGTTTTGATTATTATGTGTCGGGGGGACTTCTTTTTGTGGTCCAGTCTGTTTGGTGTCCTATAAGCTTCTTGTACTTTCATAGGCATATCTTTCTGTAGGTTGGGGAAGTTTTCTTCTATGATTTTGTTGAATATGTTTTCTGTACCTTTGAGCAGTGTTTCTTCACCTTCTTCTACACCTATTATTCTTAGGTTTGGTCTTTTCACGGTGTCCCATATTTCCTGGATATTTTGTGTTAGGGATTTGTTGGACTTGAGGTTTTCTTTGGTTGATGAATGTATATCCTCTAGCGAGTCTTCAATAGCTGAGATTCTCTCTTCTGTCTCTTGGATTCTATTAGTTATACTCACATCTTTAGATCCTGATTGTTTATCCAGTCTTTCCATTTCCAGCATCACCTCATTCTGTGTTTTCTTTATTGTGTCTAATTCAGCTTTCATGCTTTGAACTGTTTCAAGAGCTTCCTTCACTTGTTTGGTTGTTTTATCTTGGGTTTCTTTAGCTTCTTTAAGAGATTTGTTTATTTCTTGAATTTTTTGGTTTGTCTTTTCCTCCATTTCATGCAATTTTTTGCTTGCTTTTTCTTCTATTTCTTTAAGGGATTTTCTTTTGTCCTCTTTGAAGGTCTCTATCATCTTGCTGAGATAATTTTTGAGGTCCATCTCTTCTTCATGCATTATGTTGGGCTTCTCAGGTCTTGCTGGAGTGGAGTCCCTAGATTCTGGTGGTGTCATATTGGTCTTTCTGTTGTTGAGAGAGTTCTTATTTTGTCTTCTTCCCATATCTTTTTCCAGTGAGTGCAGGTAGGATCTCTCTATCTCCTCTTGTTACTCTGGTCTGTGATGAGTCGGAGGAAAGGGGTGGTATTGCATTTTGTCATAGGCTTTTTCAGCATCTAATGATATGATCATGTTTTTTTCAGTTTGTTTATATGGTGAATTACATGATGTTTTTTTCATATGTTGAATCATCCCTGCATCCCTGGGATGAATCCTATTTGATCATGGTGGATGATTTCTCTGGTGTGTTCTTGGACTTGTTTTGCAAGTATTTTATTGAGTATTTTTGCTTCAATGTTCATGAGGAAGACTGGTCTGTAATTCTCTTTCTTAGTTCTGTTTTTGTGGGTTTTGGGGGGTATAAGGGCAAATGTACCCTCATAAAAAGATATTGGCAATGTTCCCTCTGTTTCTATTGTGTGGAACAATTTTGGGATTATTGCTATTAGCTCTTCTTTGAAATTCTGGTAGAATCCTGCACTGAAATCATCTAGCTCTGGTTTTGATTTTTATTGTTGTTTTGGGAGACTTTTAATGACTGATTCTATTTCCTCAAGGGTAATAGATCTATTTTAAATTTTCTACCTGTTCTTGATTTAATTTTGGTATATGGTACCTATGTACAAGATGGTCCATTTCTTTTAGATTTTCCAAGTTTTTGGAGTATAGGTTTCTTAAGTATGATCTCATGATTCTCTGGATTTCCTCAGTGTCTGTTGTTATGTTCCCCTTTTCATTTCTCATTTTGTTAATTTAGATATTCTCTCTCTGCCTTTTAGTTAGTTTGGATAAGGTTTGTCATCCTGTTGATTTTCTCAAAGAACCAACTCTTTGTTTCATTGATTTTCTGTATTGTTCTGTTTCTATTTTATTGATTTCAGCTCTGAGTTTGATTATTTCCTGTGGTCTACTCCTGGGTGAATTTGCTTCTTTTTGTTCTAGAGCTTTAAGATGTGCTTTTAAGTCAATAGTGTGAGATTTCTCCAAATTCTTTGTGTAAACACTTAGTGCTATCAACTTTCCTCTTAAAACTGCTTTCATAGTGTCCCATAAGTTTGGATATGTTTTGCATTCATTGTCATTGAATTCTAGGAAGTCTTTAATATCTTTCTTTATTTCTTCCTTGACCCAATGATGATTCAGTGTGCATTATTCAGTTTTCATGAGTTTGTAGACTTACTGTAGTTCGAGTTGTTGAATTCTAACTTTAAGCCATGGTGATCTGATAATATACAGGTGTTTATTCCAAGTTTTTGTATCTGTTGAGATTTGCTTTGTGACCAAGTATGTGGTCAATTTTATGGAAGGTTTCATAGGTGCTAAGAAGAAGGTATATTCTTTTGTGTTCTAGTGAAATGTCATATAGATCTCTATTAAGTCTAATTGAGTCATAATATCTGTTAGTTCCCTTATTTCTCTGTTAAGTTTCTGTGTGGCAGCCATGTCCATTGGTGAGAGTGGGGTGTTGCAGTCTCCCACTATTGGTGTTAGGGGTGTGATGTGTGATTTAAGCTTTAATAATGTTTCTCTTACAAATGGGTGTCCTTGTATTTGGAGCATATGTTCAGAATTGAGACATCATCTTGTAAGATTTTTCCTGTAATGAATATGAAATTGTCCTTCTTCATCTCTCGATTAATTTTGCTTTGAAGTCTGTTTTTTTAGATATTAGGGTAGCTACACCAGCTTGTTTCTTAGGTCCATTTGATTGGAATATCTTTTCCCAATCCTTTACTCTGAGGTAATATTTGTCTTTGAAATTGAGGTGTGTTTCTTGTATGCACCAGAAAGATGGTTCCTGTTTGCTTATCTATTCTATTAGCCTCTATCATTTATAGGCAAATTGAGACCATTGATATTAATAGGTATTAATGACCAGTGATTACAGTGATTGTTAGTTCTTGTTATTTTTGTTTTTGTTGGTGGCAGTGGCATTGTGTGTGTGTCTTTTCAATAATACATTGAAGTTGAGTGATAATGAAATCTCTGAATAGATTATTTTACTAACATTTATTGTCAGGCTAATAATAAGTATAACTTTTAATGAAATATGCTTACTTAGTGGATTATTCATCTAGTGGGAATATGTACAACAGTTAATTAAAGGCAGAAAAAGGAGTAGTTCTTCCCTTTCTTAAAAGTATTTGAAAGGGGCCTAGAAAGATGGCTAAATGGTTAAATAGCACTTTCAGCTCTTGCAGAAGACTAGAGTTCAATCCCTAGTACCTGCTTCAATGGTTCACAACCCACATGTAATTCCAGCTCCAGGAGATCCAGCAACCTCTTTCAGCCTCTGCAGGCACTACACTTATGTGTACACCCCTCACATAGTTATAAACAAAATAATAAAATCTTTTGTTTTGGTTTTTTTTTGAGACAGAGTTCCTCTGTGTAACAGCTCTAGCTGTCCTGAAATTCACTCTGTAGATCAGGCTGGCTTCAAACTCACAGAGATCCACCTGCCTCTGCTTCCTGGGTGCTAGGATTAAAGGTGTGTGCTGCCACCACCCAGCAGAAAATAATAAAATCTTTAACATTAAAAAATGAAGTAATGGTTAATTGGTGCCTATAGATTTTTCATTTTAGAAAATAAGAAAAGACTATAAAATTAAAGTTATTAAAATAAAAAATTTGAAAATTTTAATGTTTAAAATTTATTGCATGAATGATGTGTATAGGAGCACATGCCACAGCATGAATATGAATTCAGAGGACAACTCTATGGGGTAAGTTCTCTTTTTTCACATTTATGCAAGTGTTCTGGGGATCAAACTCATGTTGCTATATTGTGTGACAAATGCCTTGCCCACACAAGCCATCTTCATCTGCCTGAACTTTTGTTCAATTTCTGAACTATCTAGATCCTGTGCTGAAACTCAGCTACGCTGGAAAAATAACTCTGACATCACAGGTAAATTATGACTAAAACACTCTTTGAATTTCAAAGTGCACTTAAAATTAGGGGAAATACATGTATAAAATTTTGTGACAGGAGATCATTAACATTTGAGATTGTTTTCATAAGCAACTAGTCACAACTGTCTAGAAGTACAAATAAATGTTGTAAAGCACCAAACAAAGAGCCAGGGCATCAACAACCCCAATTAAGAAGGAATCTTGTGCAAGTCACATGGAAAGAAACTGGAACTCACACACTGTTCACTGGAAAATAAAATGGTATGACTATGACAGATTTTCATTTTTATGGCAAGATTATAACTTTCTGTTATTCTATCATACATATACATGTCACTATGAAGGAATTTTGCATACAACAAACCATAAAATCAGTTTAAGTAAGATTGATAATCTAGATAAGCTTGATCTAATCCCATAAAAGGTCTTAACAACAAAACATATACTTCTTTAAAGGAAGTTGTGCCTGTGGAGTTATCTTTAGCTAAGTTTCCACTTGCTCTTCCTGTTTTCCTTCACTATAGATACTTTATTTGCTCTGCCAACCCTCACTATCAAGAAAGCCAATAACTTGTAATAAATTTCTTAACATACTTATCCTATTTGTTTTTTAATGTGGTGAATTGGACCATGACTGATAAAATTACTTTGAAAAACACTTTGAATTTTCTATTAAAAGCATTCATATATCTACCATATGACCTAGACATTATACTTTCAAGAAATAGGAAAGCATATATTCATACAAAGACTTATATGCAAATATTTAATAGCATATTTGTTTGTGATAACTAAGACCTGGCTTACACTTACATATCTTTTATCAGTACATAAATAGAAAACCAAATACCCAGAGTTGCTTTGATTTGCTTTTCCCTGATGGCTAAGGATGCTGAGCACTTTCTTAAGTGTCTTTCAGCCATTTTAGATTGCTCTATTGAGAATTGTCTATTTAGTTCTGTACCCCACTTTTTAATTGGATTGTTGGGTGTTTTGGAGACTAGCTTCTTGAGTTCTTTGTATATTTTGGAAATCAGCCCTCTGTCAGATGTGGGGTTGGTGAATATCTTTTTCCATTCTGTGGGCTGCCGTTTTGTCTTGTTGCCTGTGTCCTTTGCCTTACAGAAGTTCTCAGTTTCAGGTGGTCCCATTTATTAGTTGTAGATCTCAGTGTCTGTGCTACTGGTGTTATGTTCAGGAAGTGGTCTCTTGTACCAATTTGTTCAAGGGTATTTCCCACTTTCTCTTCTAAGAGGTTCAGTGTAGCTGGATTTATGTTGAGGTCTTTGATCCATTTAAACTTAAATTTTGTGCATGGTGATAGTTATGGAACTATCTGGAATCTTCTACAGCCAGCATCCAGTTATGCCAGCACCATTTGTTGAAAATGCTTTCTTTTTTTCCATTGTATAATTTTAGCTTCTTTGTCAAACATCAGGTGTTCACAGGTGTGTGGGTTAATATCAGTGTCTTCAATTTGATTCCATTGGTCTTCCTGTGTGTTTCTGTGCCAATACCAAGCTGTTTTCATTACTATAGCTCTATAGTAGTGCTTGAAGTCAGGGATAGTGATGCCTCCAGAAGGTCCTTTATTGTACAGGGTTGTTGTGGCTATCCTGGATCTTTTGTTTTTCCATATAAAGTTGAGAATTTTCCTTTCAAGGTGTGTGAAGAATTGTGTGGGATTTTGATAGGGATTGCATTGAATCTGTAGACTGCTTTTGGCAAGATTGCCATTTTTACTATGTTGATCCTACCTATCCAAGAGCATGGGAGTTGTTTCCATTTTCTTATGTCTTCTTTAATTTCTTTTTTTTAATGACTCAATGTTCTTGTCATACATATCATTCACCTGTTTGGTTAGAGTTACCCCAAGATATTTTATGTTGTTTGTGGCTATTGTAAAGGGTGATGTTTCTCTGATTTCTTTCTCAGCCCCTTTATTGTCTCTATATTGAAAGGCTACAGATTTTTTTGAGTTAATCTTGTATCCTGCCACTTTGCTGAAGTATCAGCCATACTTCTACATGAAATGCTTTCAGAATAATTTAGCTGGATTTTAAAACTCCAGACAACTCAAGAAAGCATCATTCAGTAAAATTATATGTCCCTTTTATATATAGTTCTAGGAAATGAATGCAAACCTTTAGCGAGAAGAAACATATCAGTGGCTACCTGGACCATGAAAGAAATGTCTCAGAGAAAGAGTAAAAAGAAGAATTACACAGGAGATGGAGGAAGGCTCTAGACCCAATGGCTATTTTCATTACATGGACTATGATAATGGTTTCTTGGGTCTATATGTTTCTTGTGGAATAACATGATGCTTCAATACATATATACTTTCTGTGAAGTTTTTCTTTTCTTTTTTTGTGTTGGTATTCAAATCCAGGGCCAATATGCATCAAAGTTGTTTTATGCCAAGTTTTTCTCTATATGACTGTTTTGAAAAATAAGAAGTACATTTCGATTTGGTGGCCTGGAAGACTCAAGATACTACAACTTTGAGATTTTGGGAAAATTATTCCAACTGTTTAAATACCAATCTTCTTACATGCAGCACTATATAGGCAATAACTACTTTCCTTTCCTTTTGTGTTGTTTTTGTTTTATTTTGGTTTTTGTTTTTTAATTAAATTTATTTATTTTACATCCTGACCCCAGTTTCCCCTCCCTCCTCTCCTCCAATCTACTCACTCCCCCATCTCCTCTGCTACCCCCAAATCCACTCCTCCTCTGTTTCTGTTCAGAAAGGGAGAGCCTTCCCATGGGTATCAACAAAGCATGGCATATCAAGTTGCAGTAATTGTAAGTATATCCCCATGTATTAATTAAGTCTGGGAAAGGCAACCAATGATGAGGAATAGGTTCTCAAGAGCCAGCCAAAGCATTAGGGACAGCTCCTACTCCCACTGTTAGGAGTTCCACAAATAGACCAAGCTACACAACTGTCTATGTAAGTAGAGGGCTTAGCCTAGTCCCGTGCAGGTCCCTGGTTGTCAATTCAGAATCTGTGAGCTCCTAGTTGTTTCTGTGAATTTTCTTGTAATATCCTTGACCCTTCTGGCTCCTACAATCCTTCTTCCCTCTCTTCCACAGGATTCCCCAAGCTCAGCCTAATGTTCAGCTGTGGGTCTCTGAATCTGTCCCATCAGTGACTCAGTGAAGGCTCTCTGATGACAATTGGGATAGTCACCAATCTATGTGTATAGCAATCTATGTGTTAAGCATCATTACTTTGACATCTAGGATGGCCTAGATCTCTGGGCCATCCAAGCCTCTGAGTCCTGGCATTCCAGGCACTGTCAGTGGTAGGCTCACTCTTGTGGCATGGATCTCAAGCTGGACCAGTGATTGGTTGGCCACTCCAACAATTGCTGCACCACCCTTACCCCAGCACATCCCATAGACAGGATAGAATGTAGGTCAAAGGTTGTGTGGCTGGGTCGATGACCCAATTCCTCCTCTTGAAGTCAAGCCTGGTCACAGTAGATGGCCAGTTCAGGCTGTGTGTGCTCTATTACTAGGAGTCTTAGCTGGGGTCATTCTTGTAGATAACTGTGAGTTTCCCTTGCACCAGTTTTCTACCTGACCCCAAAATGCATTCATCTCTTTCAGTACTCTCCCTATCCATCTACCCCCGACCCCTAATGTTCTCATCCCCACCCATCCCCAGAACACCCATGAGATTTCTTTTATTTTCCCTTCTCAAGGAGATCCATGCATTCACCATTGGGCCCTTCTTGTTACCTAGACTCTCTTGGGCTGTGGATTGTAGCTTGGTTAACCTTTACTTACAGCTAATATTCACTTATGACTGAGTAAATACCATGTTTGTCTTTCTGAGTCTGCATTACCTCACTCAGGATGATTTTTTGTTCCATCCATTTGCCTACAAATTTAATGATGTCATTGTTTTTAACAGCTGAGTAATGCTCCATTGTGTAAATGTACCACATTTTCTCTATCCACTCTTCAGTTGAGGAGCATCTAGTTAGTTTCCAGATTCTTCCTATTGTGAATAAATGCTTCTATGAAGATAGTTGACCAAGTGTCCTTGTGGTATGATTGAGCATCCTTTGGGTATATGCCCAAGAGTGGCATAGCTGGGTTTTGAGGTAGATTGATTACCAATTTTCTGAGAAAGCACCAGACCACTTTCCAAAGTGGCTGTACAAGTTTGAAATCCCACAAGCAATGGAGGAGTGTTCCCCTTGGAACACATCATCTCCAGCATAGGCTTCACTTATGTTATTTTATGTTAGCCATTCTGACAGGAGTAAAATGGAACCTTAGAGTCATTTTGATTTGCATTTCTATGATGGCTAAGGATGATGAATATTTCTTTTTTCTCTCTCAGATTTTATTATTTAAAATAGAAACAAAGTTATTTTACATGTCACTCTCAGTTCCCTCTCCCTCCCCTCCTCCCCTGTCCCCTACCAACCCCATATCCCATCCCCTTCCTGCTCCCCAGGGAGGGTGAGGCCTTCCATGGGGGGATCTTTAAAGTATGTCATCATTTGGAGCAGGGCCTAGACCCTCCCCGTGTGTCTAGGGTGAGAGAGAGTATCCATCTATATGGAGTGGGCTCCCAAAGTCCATTTGTATACTAGGAATAAATACTGATCCACTGCCAGAGGCTCCATAGATTGCCCAGGCTTCCTAACTGACACCCACGTTCAAGGGGTCTGGATCAGTGGAGTTTCTTGAGGTCTTTATATATTTTGTAAATAAGCCCTCTGTCATATGTGGGGTTGGTGAAGATCTTTTCCATTCTGTGGGAAGCCATTTTGTTCTTTTGACAGTGCCATTTGTCTTACAGAAGCTTTTCCATTTCAGGAGGTCCCATTTATTAATTGTTGACCTCAGTGTCTGTGCTATTGGTGATATGTTCAGGAAGTTGTCTCCTGTGTCAATGAGTGCAAGGATGTTTCCCAAACTGTCTTTTATCTCATTCAATGTAACTGGATTTGTGTTGAGGTCTTCGATCCACTTGGACTACTTGAGTCTTGTGCATGGCAATAGATATGGATCTATTTGCATTCTTCTACATGCTGACTTGCAGTTATGTCAGCAACATTTGTTGAAGATTCTTCTTTTGTCAATTGTATAATTCTTTTGTCAAAAATTAGGTGTCCATAGCCGCGGCGGGGAAGATGGCAAACGGGAAGGCGGGGGAGGAGAAGCCAGAGAAGCCGCAGCGAGCCGGAGCCGCCGGAGGACCTGAAGAAGAAGCAGAAGCAGCAGCTTTCAATGAAGATGAAGACAGTGAACCAGAAGAAATGCCTCTAGAAGCTAAGATGAGGATGAAGAATATTGGAAGGGACACACCAACATCAGCTGGACCAAACTCCTAAGCATGGCTTTTCCGATAATCAGAAGCTGTGGGAGCGAAATATAAAATCTCATCTTGGAAATGTACATGACCAAGACAATTAAATGAAGTGTTTTGAGATTGGGTATGGGTGGGTGCAGTTAGAAGGAACAGTCTCCTTTTGTAAAGAATGGTGCAAGACTAGCTTTGGAGCCTTTTTTTTCTTTTTCTGTTTTTCTTTCCTTTTTTTTTTTAAAGATTGAGTGGTACACTAATAAATGAGAGTTTGAAATTAGAGCTAATTTATGTTTTATATACAGATTTAAAGACATTTGCTAATTTTGTAGTTTCATGTGATTAGTTTCCAAAGGTTACAGATAATAAAAATCAGAAGTGGTACCTTTCTAAGAATTGCATTTTTTAAGACAACTATTAGCACATTAAGAGGGAAGCCAAAAGTTACTGTCTACTTAAAACTGTGAGCAGTTCCTCTCCTGACTCCACTCCCTTGTTACCTGAACTGCCTGGTTCGCACAAGCAGCCTTGTACAGAGGGAGTATTGGATTGAGAAGACAATGTTACTGGACTATCGACTGAAAGTAAATTTAGATAAAATTAAAATAAACTTTTTCCTATGGGCATTTCATTTTGTTTTAGGTTATCATATACTAGTGTTGCATCTATTTTTAATAATACGTCACAGAAGAACTATCAGTGGGTACAGACGCTTTGCTCTTTTAAAACAATTTTTTGTCAAAGTTCTTCTGTGAAGTATTATTAAAAATAGCCCACTTCACTTTAATGGAAGTTGTCTCCATTCATGAGTCTTCAAAGAACACTATTTGCTACCAAAGTAAATCAGTATTTTGAATGTGCTTCTCTTGTTTTTTTTTTCTAGTTCCCATAAGCATTTCCACCAGAACTTGAGGCAGATCATAAACAAGCTGTTTCTTTTAAAATAAAACCCCCACCAAAAATATAAATGTACAGACTGCTTTACATATTTGGCTGGTTTTAATTTTTTAAAAGGTTTAAATGCCAAAAAAAGCCTAACATTGTATGAAGACAGATAAGGCAGTGCACTCTGTGACTTTTGAAGCATTTAAGTTACAAATGTATTAGATCAGATTTTAATTGAACTCACAGATTAATTTGTACAACTCCATGCTTATTTTAAATATATACATGCTGACCAGTGATTTCAAAAGCACACTTTAATGGCAGAAAATGCTTCTTCAAACACATTTTCATTATGAAATCTCACCACATATACTCTTAGAGTTGTGTATTGCAGGGTGTTTGTTTTATATTTTTGTATTGTATATGGGCTTTTTTAATGTGACAGTTAATGCATCTTTAATAGTCACAGACAAAAGAAATAAGATTTACTTGAAAATTACAATGTTAAATTTGGAGGCAGCTTTGGTGAGTTTCATTGGTGGTAATTATTCACTAGGCATTTTTAACATAATAACTTCCAAGAAGCAGCCTTCAGATATTCCTAACACTTTGTTCACTACATTTAGGTTTACTAATAAGCCCCAAGTAAAACAATGGAAATGTATATAGCACTGTTAGTTCTTACATGATTTAAATATATCAAGATACAGAAATTTAACTTTTATGTAGGCAAACTGTTCATTTGTCCATTTTACTTGTTGAAATAACATCACTCCTACATATTCTTTACTTGACTCAAATGACATATTAACTTGAGGTCAAGATGAGGAGAGAGAGAGAGACGACTGAGCTGAATGCCTTTACTAAAATTACAATAAATTTTGTCAAACTTGAAAAAAACTAGGTGTCCATAGGTGTGTGTATTTACATCTGTGTCTTCTCCTTGACTATATTGATGCATCTGTCTGTTTTTATGATGATATCAAGCTGTTTTTGTTACTAAAACTCTGTAGCAGAGCTTGAAATCAGGAACGATGATACTCCAGAAGTTCTTTTATTGTATGGGATTGTTTTAGCTATGTTGGGTTTTTGTTTTTCCATATAAAGTTGAGTGTTGTTCTTTCAAGGTCTGTGAAGAATTGTGTTGGGATTTTGATGGGTGTTGCATTGAATCTGTAGATTGCTTTTGGTAAGATTGCCATTTTTACTATGTTAATTCTACCAATCCATGAGCATGGGAGATATTTTCATCTTCTTATATCTTCTCCAATTTCTTTCTTTCAAGACTTGATGGTCTTGTCATACAGGTCTTTTACTTGCTTGGTTAGAGTCACCCCAAGGTATTTTATATTATTTGTAGCTAATATGAAGGGAGTTGTTTCTTTCTCATCCCATTTATCATTTGTATATATGAGGGTTACTATTTTTTTTTTAGTTAATCTTCTATCCACTTCACTAAAGGTGTTTGTCAGCTGGTGTTTACCCTGCTAGAATTTTTGATATCCTTATGTATATTATCATATCATTTGCAGTTAGTGATAGTTTGACTTCTTCTTTTCCAATTTGTATCCCCTTGATCTCCTTTTGTTGTCTTATTGCTCTAGCTAGAACTTCAAGTACCATATTGAAGAGATATATAGAGAGTGGACAGCCTTGTCTTGTTCCTGATTTTAGTGGAGTCACTTTGTGTTTCTCTCCATTTAATTTGATGCTGGCTTTTGTCTTTCTGTTTATGGCATTTATTATGTTTTGATATGTTCCTTGTTTCCCTGATCTCTCCAAGACCTTTGTCGTGAATGAGTGTTGGATTTGTCAAAGTTTTTTCAGCATCTAATGAGATGATGATGTATTTTTTTCCTTTCAGCTTGTTTTATATGGTAGATTACATTAATGGATATTCATATGCTGTACCACCCCTGCATCTCTGGGATGAAGCATATGTAGTCATGGTTTAGGATCTTTTGATGTGTTCTTGAATTTGATTTGCAAGTATTTTATTGAGTATTTTTGCATTAATGTACATGAGGGAAATTGGTGTGTAATTCTCTATGTTTGGGATGCCAGGCTCATTTTGGCCTCATAAAAAACAATTTGACACAGTTTATTCCTATTTTGTGGAATAATTTGAGTATGGTTATTAAGTCTTATTTGAAATTCTGGTAGAGTTTTATGCTGAAGCTATCTGGCCTTGGGCTTTTTCTGGTTGGGAGACTTTTTTCAAAAAAATTATTTTAGAAGCACTCTTATTTACATATCATTCTCCCCATTCCCTCACCCTTCCATCCTACCATGCTCCCCACTGACCCCCTAAACCCACCCTCACCCACTCCCCAAAGATAGTTAGGCCCTCTATGAGGGACCATCAAAGTCCATCACATCATTTGGGAGAGGGCCCAGGCGCTCCTTCACGTATCTGGGCTGCAGTAGTGTCCCTCCATAGGGAATGGGCTCCCAAAGTCAATTTGTGTTCTAGGGATAAACACTGGCTCCACTTTTAGAGGTCCCATAGACTGCCCTGGCCTCCTAGCTGGCACCCACATTCAGAGGGCTTGGTTCAGTCCAATGCTGGTTCCCCAGCTTTACGACTAGGGTCTCTATGCTCTCACTAGGTCAGGTAAACTATTTCTGCGGTTTTCTCCTGCACCATCTTGGCTTCTTTGCTCATCCCTCCTCCCTCTCTGCAACTGGATTCCAGGAGTATGGCTCAGTGTTTAGCTGTGGGTGCCTGTTTCTGCTTCGATCAGCTACTGGATGAAGGCTCTAGGAATGGCAACCAAGGTAGTCATCAATCTTATTATAGGGGAAGGGCATCAAAGGCAGCCTCTCCACCACTGTTTAGATTCTTAGTTGGGGTCATCCCTGTGGATACCCTAACATTTCCCCTGTGCCAGACTTCTCTCCAAACCTATACTGGCTCCCTCTATCAAGGCATCTCCTTTCTTGCCCTCCCCTATTCCTCCCTTGTCTCAGTCCTCCTGTTCTCCCCAATCCTCTTCTCCTCCTCTCCCTTTCCCACCTCCCTTTTCTCTCCCCCCCCCCAGGCTCCCAATTTGCTCAGGAATTCTTGTTCCCCTCCTTCTTTGGGGAATCATACATTCTTCTCTTGGGGTCCTCCTTGTTTCCTAGTTTCTCTGGTAGTGCGGATTGTAGGCTGGTAGTCCTTTGCTCTATGTCTAAACTCCATATATGAGTGAGTACATACCATGTTTGTCTTTCTGTGATTGGGTTACCTTACTCAGGATGTTTTGTTCCAGTTCCATCCATTTTCCTACGAATTTCAAGATTTCATTGTTTTTTTCCACTGAGTAATACTCCATTGTGTAAATGTAACACATTTTCTCTATCCAGTCTTCAGTTGAAGGGCATCTAGGTTGCTTCCAGGTTCTGGCTATTACAAACAATGCTGCTATGAACATAGCTAAACAGATGTCCTTGTTGTACGAATGTGCATTCTTTGGGTATATGCCCAAGAGAGGAATTGCTGGATCTTGTGGTAGACTGATCCCTATTTTCCTGAGAAACTGCCATACTGATTTCCAAAGTGGTCGTGCAAGTTTGCACTCCCACCAGCAATGGAGGACTGTTCCTCTTTCTCCACATCCTCTCCAGTGACTGCTTCTTTTTCATAAGGGGTTTTAGGCCTATTTAAATTGTTTGTCTGGTCTTTATTTAATTATGGTATGTGGTATCTATCAAGAAATTTGTCCATTTCTTTTAGATTTTCAATTTTAGTGATTTTCTGGATTTCCTTTCTGTTGTTAAGTCCACCTTTTTATTTCTGATTTTGTTAATTTGGATATTATCCCTCTGCCTTTTAGTTAGTTTTGTTAATGGTTTGTCTATCTTGTTGATTTTCCCAAAGAACCAACTTTCTTTCATTGATTCTCTGTATTGTTTTCTTTGTTATATTACTGACTTCAGCTCTTAATTTGATCTCTTGGGTGTGTTTACTTCTTCTTGTTCTAGAGCTTTCAGATGTGCTGTTAGGGGGATAGTGTGATATTTCCCCATGTTCTTTATGCAGGCACATTTTGCTATAAACTTTCCTTTTAGCACTGCTTTCATAATATCCCATATGTTTGGGTATGTTTTGCATTCTTTTCATTTAATACTAGGAAGTTCTTAATTTCTTTATTTCTTCCTTAAACCAGTAGTAATTCAAATGAGTTTGTAGGCTTTCTATAGTTTGTAGTATTGTTGAACTCCAGCTTTAATCCATGATGATCTAATAAGATACAGGGGGTTATTCCAATTTTTTGTTATCTGTTGAGCTTTGTGACTGAGTCTGTGGTCAATTTTGGTGAAGGTTCCATGTGGTGCTGAGAAGAAGGTATATTCTTTTGTGTTTGAGTGAAATGTTCTGTTGATATTATGTTAAGCCTACTTGAGTCACAACATCTGTTAGTTTCATTATTTCTCTGTTTAGTTTTTGTCTGGTAGTCCAATGGTGAGAGTGGGTTGTTGAAGTCTCCCACTATTTATATGTGGGGCTTAATAGTAATGTTTCTTTTACAGATGTGGGTGCCCTTTTATTTGGGGCATAAATGTTCAGAATTGAGACATCATCTTGGTATGTTTTTCCTTTGATGAGTATAAAATGTCCTCCATCTGTTTTGATTAATTTGAAGTCCATTTTGTTAGATATTAGAATAGCTACACCATCTTGCTTCTTAGGTCCATTTGATTGGAAAATCTTTTTCTGACCCTTTACTCTGAGGTAATGTTTATCTTTGATGTTGAGATGTGTTTCTTGTATGTAGCAGAAGGATGGATCTTGTTTTCATATCCATTCTGTTAGCCTGTGTCTTTTTATTGGCTAATTGAGTCCATTGATATTGAGAGCTATTAATGACCAGTGGTTGTTAATTCCTGTTATATTTTTGTTTGTGGTAGTGTGTGTTTGTGTGTGTGTGTGTGTGTGTGTGTGTGTGTGTGTGTGTGTGTGTGTGTGTGTGTGATTCCTTTTGAGTTTTGCTGGTGTGAAATTATCTCTTTCCTGTGTTTTTGTAGGTGTAGCCAACTTCCTTGAGTTGGAGTTTTCCTTCTAATACCTTCTGTAGGGCTGGATTTGTGGATAGACATTGTTTAAATTTTACTTTGTCATGAAATACCTTGTTTTCTCCATCTACGGTGATTGACAGTTTTGCCAGGTATTGCAGTCTGTGCTGGCACCTATTGTTTCTTAGAGTCGGCAAGATGTCTGTCCAGGCTCTTCTGGCATTGAGTCTCCATTGAGAAGTTGGGTTTACTTCTGATATGCCTGTCTTTATCTGTTAGTTGGCCCTTTTCCTTTGCAACTTTTAGTTAGGGGAAAGCGTGCAGTCTATGGTTTGGGGCAGGCTTTTAAGGAGTTTTAGATTGCAATTGGTGGTGTCTTACCTGGATTCCCTAGGAACAGCCTGGCCTCCTGTAAAGCTTCCCGGGCTGTGGATGAAGGGGAGGACCCCAGAATGTGCCCTGGGGATCAGGGTCTGGTCAGTGAGGCAGCTCAGCTGGGATGCAGGTCACTCACCTGTTCTTCCAACTTACCAGGACTATACCTGGACCTTTGCACTTTTCCAGAGTTGTGAGAAAGGTATGGCCTCAGAGAGGATGATGAGGTGAGAGGAGTTGGGTGGCAGGGTGAGTCTTGAGGGAACAGAATCCATGGAGTGGGAGTCCAGCTGGCAGGCAGGACACTTACCTGCTTGTCAACTGGTCTACTTCCTTTTTATGAGTGGAGAAATATTTATCTGAAACAGATAAAGAGAACATGCAAATCATTCAATACTTGTACTACACAAACAAAGGATGAAGAATTTTATTTCTTGGGAAACTAGAAATATTCATACAGGAAAGCAATTTTAATGAGACCATCTGTTTAAAGCATTTGCACAGGACCTAGCTCACAGAAAGCACATGCTAAGTATATACTGGGATTGTGTACTGTGTACCACTATCTTTCTTTTGCTACAGCCAAATGCTTTTTAGATATTGTTGCTTGTTTTTCCAGCGATCTTACTGGTCTCTTGTCCTTTGTAGACAGAAATGCAATTTACACCAGCTCTGTCTGAGGGACAGAAAGTTAATGACATAGGCAGAATTTGCACCCAATTCTCTGATGTCCATTTCCAACATACAGATGGCTTTGAATCTCAAATGCCTTTCTAATTGTGTCAAAATAACTTCTATGAGGCACTTATATTATCTTCCAAATAAATGGATACTGTATCTCCTTATCATTCTAATATTAGACTGGGATAAATTTTATCTGAGAGCTTTATAGTGGTAAATCTTCATTACCTGGAGTAGTTTAATCATTTAAATGTCCTATTCACATTGTGTATTATAAATCTTGATTTCCCACAATAGGTCCCAAATTCTGTGTTTCTTGATCAAGGTACACAATAGAATATTCAAAATAGTGCTGCTGTGGTCTGAATATCTGTGTCCTTCCAAAATTCATGTGTTGAAATAGTTCCCCTTGAGTCCCAGAACTGACAGGATGAAGTGGACGAAGGCTCCCACTCTAAGGTGGGAAGGTTTCGCCAATTGACAGCACTTGCAAAGGAAAAATTAGTTTTCTCCAATGGGGTCTCACTTGACACATAAATCACACTTAATGTAGGCCCCATATCTAGCAGTAGATTGCCAACACAAAACAAACCCTAAAGTAATTTTGTAGACTTTGTCTCATATTTGTTTGGACCTTTCTTATTTTACTGGTAATTTGCTTGTATATTATGATTTCTGGTTTTTAAAGATGTAAATCCGTTAGCCTGAAGACAAAGAAAAGGAATGATTTCTTTATATCACAGTTAACCAGAGCAATTTCCTGGGTATATGAGCCGTACATTTACACAGGGCTCCAAACTTAGAAATGCCTCATGTTGATTCAAAGCTTTATTGTTGGAGGTCTTCACATTATCAATGATTTTAAAGAAGGGATCTCCAAGTTTTCATTTTGATCTAGGTCTTCAGAATTTACAGGTGCTTTTTCATAATGAAGAAATCATTAGTCCCATTACATGTTGATACTACAGTTTAAAAAAATAAAGTTTAGAAACATGTAGATCCACCTCCCCTCAAATTAAAATACAGATCATCCCTGACTTAATGTGGTTAAACTTTCGATTCTTCTACTTTGTAATTGGTGAAAAGTGATATGAATTCAGCAGATTCTTTTGGTCAGAAAAGAGAAGGAAGGAAAAGAAAGAGAGAGAAGAAGAACTACAAATGCTACATGACATTTTAAAATAGTATAAAGCCCTTAAAATTGAAGCCATATACTAGTTAAGAAAATAAAATCTTGTGTTGTAAGCACTTGACGAAAAGCAAACCATAAAGAATAGCAAGTTCAGAGAAATATGCAAGCATATATAAAAATTTAGTGTACACACAAACCATTTCAAGTTACTCGTGCAAAACTGTTTTAGTAAATGATGTTCAGACTGAATGGAGGCGGGGGTGGACAAAGATAGATCCATTTTCCACACCATACAGGATTGACCTAGTATTATGTTTTGTTTTAATGTCATCTTACCACAAATTAGCATCACCTGATTAGGGAGCCACACCTGAAGAATTGTCCTGATTATGTGGGAAGGCCCACCTGGATTAAGGCCAGCACCTTCTTCTAGGAGGTCAGATAAAAAGATTATAGTCATAAGGAAGTTTATGTTCACCTTTTGCTCATTTGGCCTTCTATCTTCCTCTGAGTTGATGTGTCTAGTTGCTGCCACTGCTGATTCCTTCAATGACAGCAGAATCAATTCCAAGCTTTCATCCTGGAATAGGGACCAACAGCTTCCCACGTTCCTGGCGACATATTGGTACTACTGTGGCTTCCCACCTTGTGAACTGGTGACTACCCTAAGTCATCACCTCTCCAACCCCCAGTTGCTGGGTGATACTCGATTACACTGTGAACCCTGAGTTTGCATTTGCATTAATTAAATAAAATTAACCTTGTGTCAGAGGGCATCTGGAAGAGATAGACAGATGCACCGGAAGGGAGGGACTTGGAGTGGTGAGGATTTCTTTTGTTTGGTGGACTGGAAGATGCTGTCTTGGGAAGATGCCAGCAAGGAAAGAAGGTTAGCTAGGTGTTACTCAGCCTCTCTGAGCTAGCAAGTTTTCACCCCAGCCTTTGAATCTCAAGTTTTATTCATAAATAGAATGATAGGGATTTGGTGAAAGCTACCTTTAGTGGCAGCAGCAAAGCCAGTGCCTACAGGAACAGAAAGCAGTAGACTAAGGTGCAGCCCCTATGCCAAACTTAAAACAACATCCAGTGAGAGATAGCTGTTCAGTTATGCCCACAGAATAATCTGATGGAGGTGATTCCTCAATTGAGATTCTCTCTTCTCAGTTGACTCTAGTTTGTGTCAAGTGGAAAACTAACTGGAACAAGGGTAAATCCCAAAGAGATTGAAGTGTGAATAGAAACCACATGTCTTGGGCTGGTGAGATGGCACAATGGGTAATGCCTGGCACTGAGTTTGATGACATGGGTTTGATCCCCAGGACTCACATGATAGAAGTAGAGAACTGATTTCCATAGTTTCCCTTCTTCTAACAGGCCCTGAGACTTTAGCACATTTGATGTGTCATTGGAGGCCACATTCTGACCTTAGAATCCAGCACATAGACCACAACACCTTCTGAAACAGGAGCAAAGACCAAACCCATCAAAGACCTGGTACATAGTTCCAGTTTCCGGGAAAGTCCCTAAATGTAATAACATTACATTGCTTTATAACTTCTGTACATTTGCTTCTTGCTAGCTGTTCTTGCTAACTGAAGTGTGTCAACCATAATGTGGATTTTGTGCATAAAAGACAATGAAGCATCCAGGCAATGGTGGAGAGGATAACCTAAAAACCCTCCCCCTAAAATGAGATTGATGACTTCTCTTTATGCCATCCTAGAGCCCTCACCCAGTGGCTGATGGAAACAGAGACAGACATCCACAGATATACAATGAGCCGAAATCGGGAATTTAGTTGAAGAGAGGGAGGAATGAAGAACGAAGGGGTCTGTACTAGGATGGAGAAACCCACAGGAACTGTTGGCCTGAACAAAGGAGAGCACATCGACCCCAGATGCTGTCCAGGAGGCCTGTACAAGACTGATCCAGACCCCTGAACATGGATGTCAATAAGGAGGCCTCTGTACTTCAGGGAGCCTCTGGTAGTGGATTAGTATTTTTCCCTGGTGCAAGAAGGGACTTTGAGAGCCCATCCCACGTGAAGGGTTACACTCTGGCCCTGGACACATGGGGAAGGGCCCAGGACCAGCACAGGAAGATTTGGTGGACTTTGCAGAGCCCCCGTTGAGGGCCCTACCCTGCCTGGGGAGTGGTTGGGTGGATGGGGTGGGAGGTAGGTTGGGGGTGGGGGAGGAGGGAAAGGGGTGAGGGGAGGGAGAGGGAGAAGGGACTTGAAATAAGCTTGTTCCCTAACTAGAACTAATAAAATAAAATAAAATTTAAACAACAACAACAAAAAAGACAATGAAGCTCAGGGCTGCATGATTTCAGCAAGTTCCTCATGCAGCTGCTGGTCAGCAATACAGACTTTCTATTAGGCTTTAAGAGTGTCCAGCGGAATTACCTCAAAACATTTGCCATACTTGTGCCATGGTGTGTGTGTGTGTGTGTGTGTGTGTGTGTGTGTGTGTGTGTGTGTGTGTGTGTGCCAGGTCTCTTGGCTCTTTCTTCCTTCTGCCCGGGGATCCTGATGTAGAACTCTCAACTACTCAACTATTGCTTCAGGGACTGCCTGTGTGACACTATGCTTCTGCCAGGATGACAATGGATTAAACCTGTGAAACTATAAGCCAGCCCCAATAAAATGCTTTCTTTTTTAAGAGTTGCCTTGGTCATGATGTCTCTTCACAGCAATAGAACATTGACTAAGACACACACACACACACACACACACACACACACACACACACACACACACACACACACACACACACACACACACACGAAAGAGAGGGGAGAGGAGGGGAGGGAGGATTGTGTTAGTTTTCTGGTATCTCATTTTGTTAGGCCTGTGATTGTATTAAATGGAGACCCTCTTATGATAGAATTTACATGAGGCTTCCTTTGTTGGGGGACACAAACAATTTTCATTTGATTATGCAAATAGATTCAAGTTCTGCTGCAGTATCACATAAGAAATGCTGTGTTCTCAGTGCATTTTCAAAAGGAACACTTTTGTCCCACTAGTAACTTAAATTGCTTTGTTAATGTATCTGCTTGCTTCCTCCATTCTAAGCTGCAATTTTCAACATTGTAAGTATCTTTTGGGAAGTTGTTTGAATATATAAAATCTTGTTGCTCATCAACTTTTTTCTTGTTTTTTGTTTGTTTGTTTGTTTTTTGTTTTGTTTTTCGAGACAGGGTTTCTCTGTGATTTTGAAGGCTTTCCTGGAACTAGCTCTTGTAGACCAGGCTGGTCTCGAACTCACAGAGATCCACCTGCCTCTGCCTCCCAAGTGCTGGGATTAAAGGCATGCACCACCAATGCCTGGATTTTCTTGCTTTTTTTAGGTTTTTTTTTTGAGACAGGATTTATCTGTGTAACGGCCCTGGCTGTCCTGGAATTCCCTCAGTAAACCACACTGGCCTTGAACTCTTGCCTCTGCTTCCAGAGTGCTGGGATTAAAGGTGTGTGTCACCACTGTCGGAAGTTCAACTTTTCATCTACTCATTTTAGTATCCACTGATAATCCATAAGATCCTGATGGGTTACAAACAGTGATTTTAGAATTTCACTATTAGTCTACATTTATCAATCAACAGTTTACTAAAGCAAAAAAAGGTTTCCCTTAGCCTGTATTTATTTACTCACTTGTTTAGCTTATCAGCATAGGTTCATAGATTTTCATTTTGTTTTATACTTCTACCTTTCACTTAATTCCCTGGCATATGTATGCATTCACGTTTGTAACTATGACTCTTATCTGGAAACACATGAGTTTATAACAATATATCTGTCCTGGGCTGAATATTTGTGTCCCCTAAAATTTCTATGTTAGAATCCTAATTCCCAACATGCCAATTTAGGTGAAGTCTTTGGGAGGTGATTAGCTCATAAGCATGGGGCCTTCATGAATGGGATTTGCTCCCTTATAAACAATACACAAAGAAATTCTCCTTGCCCTTTTTACAGTGTAAGGATACAGCAAAAAGATGGCCAGCTACAAACCAGTAAGCATGTCGTTACTAGATACCCAATTTTCCAGTACCTTCCTATCAGGATTTCCAGTCACTGGAATTGTGAAAAGCACATTCCTGTTATTTACAAGCTTTGTCTCATTTTATTATAATATCAAAGTAGTTTCAAAATTTAGCAGAATTATTTATGTCTAGTAAGAGAACAGTGTGGCCTTAGAGCCAGAACAGTTTCTGGATGTCAGTAGCTGCTCTCTTCCTTCTGGCTTGCTGCCACTTTCATTGAAGGACAAAGTCAGACCATAGGACATTAATCTAAGGTATCCATATTTTAGCATTTCTAAGATTTGGCTAATTACAATCAGAAAGATATCCCCTGAATGTCACCTGTAGTTGATTCAAGGTTAGTCTTTCCTGTTCCTGCTATTCAGGATCATTTGTTGGCTACTCTGACATGACAGTGGATGTGTGTGTGTAGCATTTAAGACTTTGGACAAGGGTAAGTCATCCAACTGCAGCACAGGTAATTATTAGAAATAAATTTATTTTTAAATTATTGTTTGTATGGATTAGTATACAAAACAATCAGTTTTATTATGACAATTTTATACCTGCTTTGGGTTTTGATTGTTTGTTTTGTCCTCCTCTCTCAGTCCCCTGACCTCTCCTTAGTGGCAATCTTTCTGCATTTGCTTTGTCTGAATGATAGTGTCTTTTGCCATGCAGAAGCTTTTAAGTATCTTTACGTCCCATTTATTAATTGCTGATTAGTGCCAGTGCCAATGGTGTTCTATACAGAAGCCTTTTCCAGTGCCAATGAGTTCAAGGCTATTCCTCACTTCCTCTTCTATTAGATTCAGTTTACCTGGTTTTATGATTGGGTTTTCATCCAACAAGAATGGAGTTGTGTGCAAGGTGATACCTATGAGTATATTTGTATTATTCTACATGTAGCCATCCAGTTTGACCAGCACAAGTTGTTGAAGATACTGTCTTTTCCCATTGTCTATTTCTTGTCTCTTTATATAAAAAAATCAGGTGCCCATTGATGAGTGGATGTATGTCTATATCTTCAATTTGATTCAATTTATAAACCTGTCTATTTTATGTCAGTACAATACTGTTTTAATTACAGTAGCTCTGTAGTTCAACTTGAAATCAGATAGTGATATCTCCAGCAATTCTTTTATTATTAAGGAATGTTTTAGTTATCCTAGGTTTTTTTTTTTCTGTTTCTACATGAAGTTAAGAATTGCCCTTTTCCTGGGCCCTCCCCCAAAGGATATGACAGACTTTGAAGGTCCCTGGTGGAGGGCTTCAATGTCCCTGGGGAGGAGTTGGGGATGGCCTGGGGGGGTTGGTGGGGAAAATGGGATGATGGGAAGGCAAGGGAATGGGGGGTGGATATGTAAATAGGAGTGGTAATTAAAGAACTTAAATAAAAAGAATTGACCTTTTAAGATTTGTGAAGAATTCTGTTGAGATTTTGATAGGGATTGTGTTGAGTCTATACATTGCTTTTGCTAGGATGGCCATCTTTGGTTTAACTTTGGCAAGTGGTATACATTGAGAAAATCATCCAGATGGTCTAATTTGGTGGAGTACAGGCTTCTAAAGTATGTAATTATAATTTTCTGGAATTACTTTTTGCTATTTTTGTTATGTTACCCCTTTTCATTTCTAATTTTGTTAATTTGGATATTCTCTCTCCACCCGTTAGTTGATGTGGACAAGGGTTTATCAATCTTACTGATTTTCTCTTTTGTTGTTTTTTTGTATTTTATTGATTTTCAGTCCTGAGTTTGATTATTTCTCGCCAACTACTCCTTTTGGATGTAGTTTCTTCTTTTTGTTCTAGAGCATTCAGGTGTGGTGTTAAGTTGCCAGTATGCGATCTCTCAAATTATTTTCTATTTTTTATTTAAATTAGAAACAATCTTGTTTTACGTGTCAATCCCAGTTCCCTCTCCCTCCCCTCCTCCCCCCCACTAGGCCCCAATCCCATCCCCTTTCTACTTCCTAGGGAGGGTGAGGCCTTCCATGGGGATCTTTAAAGTCTGTCATATCATTTATGTCAGGGCCTAAGCCCTCGCCCTTGTGTCTAGGTAGAAAGAGTATCCCTCTGTGTGGAATGGGCTCCTAAAGTCCATTCATATGCTAGGGATAAATACTGATCTACTAACAGAGGCCCTATAAATTGCCAAGGCCTCCTCACTGACACCCATGTTCAGGGCGTCTGGATCAGTCCTATGCTGGTTTCCCAGCTATCAATCTGTGGTCTATGAGCTCTCCTTGTTCAGATCAGCTGTTTCTGTGGGGATCTCTTGACCCCTTTGCTCATCATTCCTCCCTCTCTGCAACTGGATTCCAGCTCAGTTCAGTGTTTAGCTGTGGGCATCTGCTTCTACTTCCATCAGCTGCTGGATGAAGGTTCTAGGATGGCATATAAGGTAGTCATCAATCTTATTATCAGGGAAGGGCATTTAAGGTAGCCTCTCCAACATTGCTTAGGTTGTTAGATGGTGTCATCCTTGTAGATCTCTGGACATTTCCCTAGTGCCAGATTTCTCTTTAAACCTATAATGGCTCCCTCTATCATGGTATCTCTTATCTTGCTCTCTTCTATTCTTCCCCCAACTCAACCTTCCTACTGCCTCCAGTCCTCCTCTCCCCTTCTCTTTCTCCTAACTCCCTCTCCCCTCCCCCAATGCTTCCAATTTGCTCAGGAGATCCTGTCCCTTTCCCCTTCTCTAAGGGACCATGTATGTCTCTCTTAGGGTCCTCCTTGTTTCCTAGCTTCTCTGGTGGTGTGTATTGTAGACTGCTAATCCTTTGCTCTATGTCGAAACTCCATATATGAGTGAGTACATACCATGTTTGTCTTTTTGTGACTGCATTTCCTCACTCAGGATGGTTTCTTCTAGTTCCATCCATTTGCCTGCGAATTTCAAGATTCCATTGTTTTTTTTTTTTTCTGCCGAGTAGTACTCCACTGTGTAAATGTACCACATTTTCTCTATCCATTCTTCAGTTGAGGGACATCTAGGTTGCTTCCAGGTTCTGGATATTACAAACAATGTTGCTATGAACATCGTTGAACAGATTACTTGTTGTACGAATGTGCATCTTTTGGGCATATGCCCAAGAGTGGAATTGCTGGATCTTGTGGTAGACTGATTCCCATTTTCCTGAGGAATCTCCATACTGATTTCCAAAGTGGCTGTCCGAGTTTGCACTCCCACCAGCAGTGGAAGAGTATTCCCCTTTCTGCAATCCTCTCCAGCATAAATTGTAGGCAGTGTTATGAACTTGCCTCCTCTAACATCCTTCATTGTGTCCCATAAGTTTGAGTACATTGTCTATTCATTTCCACTTAATTCTAGAAAGTCTTTAATTTCTGTCTTGACCCATTTTCCATTCAGTAGAGTTGCTTAGTTTCCATGAGTTGTATAAGTTTATAAGTTCTGTTGTTGATGTTCAGTTTTAATCTCTGTTGGTCTGATTGGATGCAGGTAGTTATTTCAGTTTTCTTATATCTTTTGAGACTTGTTTTGTGACAGAGTATGTGGTCAGTTTTGGAGAAAGTTCCATGAAGTGGTGAGTAGAAGGTAAATTCTTTTGCGTTTGGTTGAAATATTCTGTAAATATCTGTTAGGACCATTTGGTTTATAACAGCATTTTGCTTCAGCATTTCTCCATTTAGTTTTTGTCTGTGTGGCCTGTCCATTGGCAATAGCAGGGTATTAAATCTCCCATTATCATTGCGTGAGGGTCAATATGTGATTTAAGCTATAGTAGTTTCTTTTATAAATTTGGCTGCCCTTATGGACATAGATGTTAAGAATTGCAGTGTCTTCTCGGTGAATTTTTCCTTTGATGAGTATGTAGTGTTCTTCTCGGTCTCTTCTGATTAGTTTTGGTTTGAAGTCTGTTTTGTCAGATAATAAAATGGCTCCACCATCTTGTTCCCCAGGTCTATTTGTTTGAAATACTTTTTTCAATCCTTGACACTGAGGTGATGTCTATCCTTGAGGTTAAGGTGTCTTTCTTGGATTCAACAGAATTATGGATCCTGTTTTCCCATCCATTCTGTTAATCTGTGTCTTTTTATTGGAAAATTGAGATGATTGATATCAATGAACATTGTTCTTTTGATTTCTGTTATTTTGGTGATGGTGGTATTGCTAGTGGTGGTGGTGGTTTGTGTGTGTGTGTATTCTCTTTTAATTTGCTGGTCTGGAGTTACTTATTCCTTGTGTTTTCTTGGATGTGGTTATATTCTTAAGATTGGATTTTTCTTCTATTGCCTTCTGTAGGGCTGGATTTTGTAGATAAATATTGTTTAAAGTTGTTTTTTTCCATCTACTGTAATTGAAATGTTTTCTGGACATAGTAGTCTTGGCTGGCATCTGTGGTCTCTTAGAGTATGGAACAGGTCCTGCTGCCTTTCAGATTCTCCACTGAGAAGTCAGGTGTAATCTAATAGGTCAGCCTTTATGTGTTGGTCTTTTTCCTTTGCAAATTTCAATATTCTTTCTTTGTTATGTCCATTTCATGCTTTGATTATTATGTGCTGAGGGAACTTTTTGTTACCTCCTTCTTTAAGTTAGGAAAATTTTCTTTTATGATTTTGTTGAAAATTTTTTCTGGGCCTTTAACCTGGGTTTCTTCTCCTTCTACCATTCCTATTATTCTTAAATTTGGTCTTTTCATAGAATCCCAGATTTCCTGGATGTTTCCCCCCAATTTTTCTATAAAGAATATTTTCTTTAACTAAAGTATCCATATCTTCTATCATGTCTTCAGTGCCTGAGATTCTCTCTGCCATCTCTTGTATTCTGCTGGTGAAGCTTACCTCTGTGGTTCCTCCTGTTCAATTTCCTAATTTTTTCATTTCCAGATTTCCATCAGTTTAGATTTTATTTGTTGGGTCTATTTCCACTTTCAGATCTTGAACAGTTTTATTCATTTTCTCCCAGTGTTTGTTTGTATTTTTATAGATTTATTTAAGGGGTTCATTCATTTCATCTTTAAGGACCTCTATAATATTCATAAAGAGTATTTTATTTTTTTGAAGTTCTCAATTTTTATCATTTTTTATTTGAATTAGAAACAAGATTGAATTACTGACAATACCAGTTCTCTTCTCCCTCCCATCCTCCCAACCAAAACCCCACCTATCACATACCCTTTCTTCTATTCTTCACCTGACTCAACCTTTCTGCTCCCTCATGACCTCTGCATCCTTCCTCTTCTTCCCTTCTCATTTTCGTGGCTCCCTCCCTCCTCTTCCCATGCTCTCAATTTGTTCAGGGGATCGTGACCCTTTCCCTTTCTCCAGGGGACAGTGTTCGTCTTTTTTGGGGTCCTCCTTGTTTACTAGTTGCTCTGGCAGTGTGGATTGTAGGCTGGTAACCCTTTACTGTATGTCTAAAAAACCACATTTGAGTGAGTACATATCATGTTTGCCTTTTTGTGATTGGGTTACCTCTCTCAGAATGGTTTCTTCGAGTTCCATCCATTTTCCTGCAAATTTCAAGGTTCCATTGTTTTTTTTTTCTTCTGCTGAGTAGTACACCACTGTGTAAATGTTCCACATTTTCTCTATCCATTCTTCGGTTAAGGGGCATCTAGGCTGCTTCCAGTTTCTGGCTATTACAAATAGTGCTGTTATGAACATTGTTGAACAGATGTCCTTGTTGTATGAATGTGCTTCATAAAGAGTATTTTAATGTCTTTGTCTCATGCTTCAGCTATGTTGGAATACTCAGAGACTGCTGAGGTAGGGTTTCTAGGCTCTAGTAGAGACATTGTCCCCAAATGGTATTGATTGTGCTTATATATCAGCATCTAGGAATCTGGGTTTGGGAAGATTGTGATTCTAGGTGCTGATATCTGGTCTTGTATTTATTAGGTGGATGTTTTGTTCCTTGGTTTATGTTTCCTCTCTTGTTCTTAGGAGTGTGTGGTGGCTGTGTGTTTCCTGGCAGGGAATTCATCTGGGATCCTG
The DNA here is from genome assembly GCF_003668045.3 of Cricetulus griseus. Lineage (NCBI taxonomy): Eukaryota > Metazoa > Chordata > Mammalia > Rodentia > Cricetidae > Cricetulus > Cricetulus griseus. The sequence continues at coordinate 108,739,261 of NC_048604.1, read as the reverse complement.
ATAGGCATGGCTACTGGGGGTTCCTGGTAAAATGTGTTTCTAGGTTTTAAGAACTGACACTTAGAAATGGGGATAGGCTTTGAGGGGATGGTTGAGGGAGTCCATAGGAAGGAGTAAAGCAGGGTGCTCCACCAGTATCTGCTTCGTCCCCTGGTAATGGGAACAGACTCTGAGGAGAAGGAACAACAGGTAGTCTGCTGCAGAACTTGGGATAATTCTGGAGGGTTGGGTATGGAGGAGAGGAGGAAAAATGGAGATCTGAAGCTTGTCTATCTACTTCACTGGCCTACTTGCTTCTCTGGCAGGCTTGGCTGGAGGGTTCCTAGAGAATGCCCGGTGGAGATGTAAGGATAAAGCAATAAGTGGGGCAAAGTATATTGGGAAGGAAAGATCTATATTATTCACTGGAGGTGGAGGCAGGGGAGGGAAGAGAGGATACTCTAGGTTTTCTGCTACAAAGCTGGGGATAGGATTGGGGGATTGTATTTGGAGGAGCAGAAGGAGAGGTGAAGATCTGCAATTAGCCTACCTTACCTACTTCCCTGGCTGGAGTGGCCTATGGGTTCCCAGGGAGTGCCATGCCTATATCTTGAAGTGTTTCCCTGTATAACTTGTTTTAATCTAGCAGTTTCAGTGTTTGGGTTTTTATTTTAAGGTCTTTGATTCCATTTTAGCAGGCTGAGCAAGCCATGATAAGTAAGCCAGTAAATAGCAACCCTCCATGGCTTCTTCATTGGCTCCTACCTCCAGGTTCCTGCCCTGTTTGGGTTTCTGTCTTGACTTCCTTTGAAGATGAATTGTGATGTGAAAACATAAGCTGAATTAACCACCCCCATTTTCTTTAGTCATGCTGTTTTATCACAGCAGTAGAATCCTAATTAAGACAACACCTTTATCAAAAATTAGAAAGCTGTAGTTGTGTCCATTTATTTCTAGGTCTTCTGTTTCTATTTAACCTGACTATGTATTCTTGTGCCAGTACCACGGTGTTGTTGTTTTTATGGATCTGTAGTTTAGTTTGAACTTAGATATTGTGATACCTCCGGCATTGTTCTTTCTGCTTAGGATTACTTTGGGTATTTGTGGTCTTTGGTGTTTACATATGAATTTAAAATATTTCTCTTATTCTGAAAGTATGTCACTGGAATTTTGTAAGGATTGTATCAAATCTGTAGGCTGCTATTATTGGTCTTTGTAATTGGTTTCTCAATTCTGTACCTAAATTAAAAAACATAGACAATGAAAATTGTTACAGAATTCATCTGTAATTTAGAGACCCCATTTTATTTTCATTTCACCTACTCACAGATTTCCTACTTTACTAGGAATTTTTATACACATATAATAAAAATTATTTGATACACACCAAATTCCTTTTTGGCTGCTTAAGTTAAATAAAGAGCTATATGACAATATACTTATGTTAGTTTGTTGAGCTTCAAAAGCAGACATAGTATTATTTATATATTACATTACAGTTAGAAGCAAGTGTTGAGCCCCCTCTTCTAGTTGTATTAGTTCAATGTTGTAATTACAGTTTGTACAGTATACAGTAGAGAATCAGTCATGAATCCTAGAAGTTCTCCTAAATAATATGTGCTAATTTTGCTCTGGAAGCTTTTAAACATCCTTTTGAAGATTATATAATCTACTAGACAGACGATGTGTTTAGATACTTAAAAGAATCTACACTCCTCTTAATATGGAAAGTAAGTTAGGGTTCATAGACAAGTATATGTTTGTATTCCTACATAATAAATAGTATCTCCATGTCTATGAAGATAAAAAGAAGTTTACAGAACACCAAATAGACTGGACCAGGAAAAAAGATCTCTCACTACATAATAGTCACAACACTAGACATACAGAAAGGATACTAAGAGCTTCAAAGGAAAAAGGCCAAGTAACATATAAAGACAGACCTCTCAGAATCGCACCCAACTTCTCAATGGAGATTATGAAATCCGGAAGGTCCTGGGCAGACATTTTGCAGACACTAAGAGATCATGGATGCCAGCCCAGACTACTATGTCCAGCAAAACTTTCAATCAGCATAGATGGAGAGAACAAGATATTTGATGATAAAACCAGATTTAAACAATACCTATCCACAAGAAGGAAAATTATAGCCCAAGGAAATTAGCTACACTCATGAAAACACGGGCAATAGATAATCCCACACCAGCAAATCCTAAAGAAGGGAAGTACACAAAAACTACTACCACCACCACCAAATTCAAAACAAACTAGAATCAAAAATCAATGGTCATTAATACCCCTCAGTATCAATGTCTTAACTTGTCAATAAAGACACAGGCTAACAGAATGGATAAGAAAACAGAATCCACCCTTCTTCTGCATACAAGAAACACACTTCAACTTCAAAGACAGACATTACCTCAGAGTAAAGGATTGGGAAAAGATATTCTAATTAAATGGACCTTAGAAACAAGCTGGTGTAGCTATCCTAATATCTAACAAAATAAACTTCAAACTAAAATCAATCAAAAGAGATGGAGGCCATTTCATATTCATCAAAGGAAAAACATACCAAGATGATGTCTCAATTCTGAACATTTATGCCCCAAATACAAGGGCACCCACATTTGCAAAAGAAACATCACTAAAATGTAAATCACATAAACCACACAGACCACTAATAGTGGGATACTTCAACACCCCACTCTCACCAATGGACATGTCTGCCAGACCAAAAAAAAAAAAAAAAAACCATAGAAATAATGGAACTAACAGATGCTATGACTCAATTGAATTTAACAAACCCAAACACAAAACAATATACCTTCTTTTCAGCAACTTTGGAACCTTCTATAAAACTGACCACATATTTGGTCACAAAGCAAATTTCAACGGATACAAAAAACAAAACAAAACAAACAACAACAACAACAACAACAACAAAAACAGACTAAACCCCTGTATGTTATCAGATCACCATAGCTTAAAGTTAGAATTCAACAACAGCACAAACTATAGAAAGTGTACAAACTCATGGAAACTGAACAATTCTCATTTGAATTACCACTGGTTCAAGGAAGAAAGAAAGAAAGAAAGAAAGAAAGAAAGAAAGAAAGAAAGAAAGAAAGAAACTAAATGAATTAAATGAAAATGAACACACAACATATCCAAACTTATGGGATGCTATGAAAGCAGTGCTAAGAGGAAAGTTCATAGCTCTAAGTAGCTACATAAGAACCTGGAGAAATCTCACGATAGCAACATAACAGCACACTTAGAAGCTCTAGAACAACAGCAACAACAAAAAAGAAAATTCATCCAGGAGGAGTAGATGGCAGGAAATAATCAAACTTGGGGCTGAAATCAATAAAATAGGGGTGAAAAGAACAATACAGAGAATCAATGAAACAAAGAGTTGGTTCTTTGAGAAAATCAACAAGATTGACAAACCTTTATCCAAACTAACCAAAAGGCAGAGAGATAATATCCAAGTTAACAAAATCAGAAATGAAAAGGGGGACATAACAACACACACTGAAGAAATCAAAGAATTATCAGGTCATACTTCAAAAACCTATACTCCACAAAATTGGAAAATCTAAAAAAAAATGGACAATCTTCTGGATAGGTACCACATACCAAAATTAAATTAAGACCAAATAAACAATCCAAATAGACCTATTACCCCTAAGGAAATAGAAGCAGTCATTAAAAGTCTCCCAACCAAAAACAGTCCAGGACCAGATGGCTTCAGCACAGAATACTACCATAATTTCAAAGATCTAACTCCAATACTCCTCAAATTCTTCCACACAATAGAAACAGAAGAAACATTACCAAACTCTTTTTATGAGGCTATAGTAACCTTTATACCCAAACCACACAAAGATGCAACAAGAAAAGAGAATTACAGACTAATTTCCCTCATGAACATTGATAGAAAAATACTGAATAAAATGCTGGCAAACCAAATCCAAGAACATGTAAAAGAAAATTATCCACCATGCTCAAGTAGGCTTCATCCCAGAGATGCAGGGTTAGTTCAGCATACGAAAATCTATGGATGTAATCCACCACATAAACAAATTGAAAGAAAAAACCCACATGATCATCTCATTACATGCTGAAAAAGCCTTTGACAAAATCCAACACCCCTTCATGATAAAGGTCTTGGAGAGATCAGGGATACAAGGAACATATCTAAACATAAAAAAGCAATATACAGCAAGTCGACAACCAACATCAAATTAAATGGAGAGAAACTCAAAGTGATTCCACTAAAATCAGGAACAAGACAAGGCTATCCACTCTCTCCATATCTATTCAATATAGTAGTCGAAGTTCTAGCTAGAATGATAAGACAACAAAAGGAGATGGGAGGGGGTACAAATTGGAAAGGAAGAAGTCAAACTTTCGCTATTTGCCTATGATATAATAGTATACATAAGTAACCCAAAAAATCTACCTGGGAACTCCTACAGCTTGTTAACACCTTCAGTAATGTGGCAAGATACAAGATTAACTTAAAATATTAGTAGCCCTCCTATATATAGAGGATAAATGGGCTCAGAAAGAAATCAGAGAAACAACACTCTTTACAATAGCTACAAATAATATAAAATACCTTGTGGTAACTCTAACTAAACAAGTGAAATACCTGCATGATAAGAACTTTAATTCTTTAAAGAAAGAAATTCAAGAAGATATGAAAGATGGAAAGATCTCCCATGCTCATGGATTGATTGGTAGGATTAACATAGTAAAAATGGCCATCTTACCAAAAGCAATCTACAGATTCATGGCAATCCTCATCAAAATTCCAAAACAATTCTTCACAGACTTTGAAAGAACATTACTCAACTTCATATCGAAAAACAAAAAACCCAGGATAGCTAAAACAATCCTGTACAATAAAGGATCTTCTGGAGGCATCACCATCCCTGACTTCAAGCTCTACTATTGAGCTATAGTGATAAAAACAGCTTGGTATTGGCATAAAAACAGACATGTGGATCAATGGAATTGAATCAAGGACCCTGGCATAAATCCACACACCTATGAACACCTGATTTTTGACAAAGAAGCCAAAATTATACAATGGGAAAATAGAAAGCATTTTCAACAAATGATGCTGAAATACCTGGATGTCTGTTGACATGTAAAATGCAAATTGACCCATATCTATCCCCATGCACAAAACTCAAGTCCAAGTGGATCAAATACCTCAACATAAATCCAGCTGCACTGATCCTGATAGAAGAGAGAGTGGAAAATAGCCTTGAACGAATTGGCACAAGAGACTACTTCCTAAATATAACAGCAGTAGCACAGACACTGAGATCGACAATTATAAATTGGACCTCCTGAAACTGTAATGTAAAGGACACAGTCAAGAAGACAAAATGACAGCCTACAGCATGAGAAAAGATCTTCACCAACCTCACATCTGACAGAGGGCTGATCTCCAAAATATATAAAGAACTCAAGAAAGTAAACATCAAAATACCAAATAATCCAATTTCAAAATGGGATATACACACATAAAGCAAAAGACACCCAGCCTACAATCCACAATCCCAGAGAAGCTAGAACCCTCTTCCTGAAACTGATGGAAGCAGATGCAGAAATCCACCAATGGGCCAGGCTCCTGGAGTACAGTTGAAGTAAGAGAGGAGTGATAATATGAACAAAGGAGTCAAGACCGTGAAACCCACAGAGGCAGCTGGCCTGAGCTAGTGAGAGGTCACTGACTCAGGTCTGACAAATGGGGAACCTGCATAAGACCAAACTAGACTCCCTTAATATAGGTGACAATGGTGTGACTGAGACAATATATGAGGCCACTGGCAATAGGTTCAAGATCTAACACTAATGCACAAACTGACTTAGTAGAGCCCATTTTATATGGAGAGATACCTTGCCCAGCCTAGACACAGGGGTGTGGGGGTGGAGAGGTGCCTTGGTCCTGCCTCAACAAGATAATGGGACAGACTTAGTAGACTTCCTAGGGGAGGCCTTACCCTTTCCATGGAGCAGATGGGAGATGGGGGGAAAGTGGGAGGAGCCGGAGGAGAGGAGGGAGGGGGCACTGGGATTGGAATGTAAAAGATAAATTAATAAAAAAGGAGAAAACAAAATGGTGTATAGATCCAAACAGCATTTACAATCTCAAATACCCAAAAGGCCCTTAAAGAATTGCACAACATCCTTAGTCCTCAGGGAAATACTAATTAAAATGACTCCGAGATGCTTGCTATCTTACACCTATTGGAATGGCTAAGATAAAAAAAAAAAAACACTTATGCTGGAGAGGATGTGGTGTAAAAGGAACACTCCTCCACTGCTCGTGGGAGTGCAAACTTGTTCAGCCACTTTGGAAATCAGTATGGCAGTTTCTCAGAAAACTGGGAATCAACCTACGTCAAGACCCAGTGATATTACTCTTGGGCATATACCCAAAGGATGCTTAATCATACCACAAGTACACTTGCTCAGCTATGTTCATAGCAGTATTATTTGTAATAACCAGAACCTGGAAACAAACTAGATGCCCCTCAACCAAAGAATGAATAAGGAAAATGTGGTACATTTATACAATGGCATACTACTCAGCTGTAAAAAGCAACAACCTCATGAAATGTGCAGGTAAATGGATGTAACCAGAAAAACAATCATTCCGAGTGAGGTAACTCAGACACAGATAGACAAACATGGTATGTACTCACTCATAGGTAGTTATTAGGAGTAAAGTATAGGATAACCAACCTACATTCCACAGCCCCAGAGAAGCTAGATAACAAGGAGGACTCAAAGAGGGATGCATGGATTTCCCTGGGAAGGGGAAGTAGAAAGATGTCCTGTGTAAACTGAGGGCGGGGGTTGGGGGAGTGGAAGGATGGGAAGTAGAGAGAGCTGGTTGTGTGCAGGCTGGTTGCGGGAGGTGAGTTGGAGGCAGGATGGAGGGGGAAGTAACAAAAGAGACATCCCAACAAGGAACTCCCAAGGATTACCCCAATTAAGACTCCTAGCAATAGTGGAGAGGGACCCTGAACTGGCCATCTACTGCAAGCAGATCGGTGACTTCCCCAATTGCCATCAGAGATACTTTACTCAGTAACTGATGGAAGCAGTGGCAGAGATCCACAGACAAGCACTGTGCTGAGCTCTGAGAGAGTATTGCAGAAGAAAGGGAGGAGGGACTGTACCCTCCAGGGGGGTCATGATGGGGGAACCCACAGAGACAGCTAACCAGAGCTCAGGGGATCTCATGGATGCTGGACCAACAGTCAGGAAGCCTTCATGGAGACTAACCTGGGCCTTCTGCATGTGAATGACATCGTGTAACTTTTCTCTTAGTAAGGCTCTTAGCAGTGCAATCAGGATCTGCCCCTGGTGCTTTGTTGGCTTTTGATAACTTGCTCCCCATGCTGGATTACCTGGCCCAGCCTCGACATAAGGGGAGGAGCTAGATCCTGCCTCAACTTGATGTTCCATGATTTGTGCAAGCCTATGGGAGGCCTGTCCCTTTCTGAATGGAGACTGAGGAGGGGTGGATGGGGAAGGGTGGTAGATGGGAAACAGTGGGGATCGGGAGCAGAGCAGGGAGTGGAAATTGGTTGTTATGTAAAATAAATGGAAAAAGTTATTTAAATAAAATTTTTAAAAAGAAATAAATTCAATGCCAAAAAGAATTCAATGATAATAAAGACTGAATAATAGAGATTAGAAAAAATAGTATTTCAGTGTAGCATAAATTGCATAGGGAATATAAGTATAACTCGTTATCATAGTCACAAGCCATCTATACATATAGATTACTTGATAAGAATTAAATAGTTCCTTGCAACAGTATAAATTCTCTGAAGAGACCGAAGTAACTATCATAGATCTGTAATTGGAAGATTTTATTTGAGAACCAAAACCAGAGGAAAAATATGTTCTTAAGCTATACTGTAAAAAAAACCTTACCAATCACTTTTGACAATTTCCTTAGCAATAAAAAGCAAAAATACATTGATTCTGGGATCCATGTTTACCACACCCTGAAGAAGAAAAAATTACATTAACTAAACTATCATGTCATTGGGAGTTATTATAGATTTTTAAATTAAAAATGTTATTTGCATTCATTTATATGCATATGTATATGTCTGTACATACATGTACACATGCATGGGCTACAGCACACATGTGGAGGGTAGAGGATCGTTCTTTGGAATTGGTTCTTTCCTTCCACCATGTGGTTTCTGGGGATCAAATTTGGATCTTGAGGCTTGGGCTTATAAGTGCCTTCACCCAATGAGAAATCTCACTGTCTCTATTGTAGATTTTAAAAACACACAGAATCAATATTAGATATTTTCCCATTTTTAACATTATAAAATACCATCAAACACTACAAAAGATCAATGTATAAGAAGAGAATCAGGGCTGGAGATATGGGATAAAGATATAACAACAACAAAGCTATAAGCAAATTTAATTTATGAACATGAATTCAACAAAAATCTCAATAAAATGCCAGCAAATCAAATTAACAGCACATCTAAAAGATTACCCTCTCCAGGTCAGAGACCACAACCCCACAAATCCCCAGCTTTCCAACCCAACCTCAGAGCAAGCACAGATCCTATGAAGTGCTACCCATTCTCTAGATCAGAGACTTCACAATTTCAGTGACACCTAGGACCAAGCAAAGCACTTGTCTGCTCCCCGGATCAGAACCACACCCTTGATGGCCCATGGCACTTCAATCTCTGTGACTATAAGCAAAATAACCCACTGGAACTCATGCCTACTTCTCAGGCCAGAAGCCACACTTCACTGACCCTGAACATCTCACATGGAATGTCCGCTAGTGAAGTCAGAGATTGTACACCCACTAGGTGAACAGGGACCAATGCAGTAACCCCACTCATAAATCAGTACTGAGTGTTTTCGTGACTAAACTTGAAGCATTTACCTAGCTGATCCAAAACTAGGCAAGCTGAGGTAACACATACCAAATAGTCAATGTAGGTGGGCCAGAAATATTCTAAGAAAGTTGTTATGCAAATGAGGACTAAGAAAATATCACACATTAAACAATCAACAATATGGCAGGAACAATATGACACACCTTTCTATAATAAGTATGAATATCAATGGTCTCAATTACCCTATCAAAACACACAGACTAGTTGATTGGATCAGATAACAGAATCCATTTCTTCCATGCCCTACAAGCCATAAACTTCAGCGCCAGCTTCAGGATACCTCTTTCTGAGTTCTAAGTCAGGAGCCCCAGTGGCTCCCAAAACAATACAGCTATGTAATCTGCTACGAGGGAAAATGCATCAATGGTTTGATCCAGATGAGAATCCTGTGGACTATAATACAGACCTACCAGGCAAGGTGTGCCCATTGGTGCAATAGTGACATGACTGTAAAGGAGACAATCAAGTACTCTCTGATTGGTTTTGAGGTTAAATTCACAAAAGGCCATTCCTGCATGGTATGGTAAACTTGACTAAAATCCCATGACTAGGAGGTCTTATGTCCTAGGAGGTACTTAAAATTATAATTTAGAGATAAATTGATAAACCAAGCTGTCTTCTATATACTTATGTTTAACATAGACAAATTGTGCTTTTATTCTTAATAAGAGAAACTTCCTTATGCAAGAAAAGCTGTGGCCAGGTGTTGGTGGCACACACTTTTAATCCCAGCATGCAGGAGGCAGACGCAGGCGGATCTCTGTGAGTTTGAGGCCAACCTGGTATCCAGAGAGAGTGCCAGGATAGGCTCCAAAGCTACACAAAGAAACCCTGTCTCAATAAACCAGAAGATAAAAAGAAAAAAGAAAAAAGGAAAAGCTGTGAATGCAGAGACAGATAGTGCTCAAGATACTGAGAATAACCCAGAACCAAGCTTGTCCTCACCATTCTCACATTCTCATCTACTTCTGATCACACAGTTCTTGCAATGGCCCAGCCTGGGGCAGTCTAGATTCTCACATGAAATGCATACCAAGGAAAAAAGTCCACATACCCAGATCACACTGCAAAAACACAAACATCATGAAAAAAACAAGGCAATATGCTGCTCCTGCCAACCAACTACTTCTATAGAAATATTCTCCAATGAGAATTACCTAGATGAACTCCAGGACACAGACTTTAAACAAACATAAACTTAACCAAAGAATTCAAGGAATTTAGAGAAGGCATGACCAATCATCTCAGTGAATATAGAGAGAATAAAAATAAATGCTTGTATGAGGGCCAAGAAAACTTTCCCTCTCTGTCTCTGTCTGTCTCTGTCTCTGTCTCTGTCTCTCTCTGTCTCTCTCTGTCTCTCTGTGTGTGAAGGAAATGACAAAAAATTGAGGATTTAAAACTGAATTCAATGAAGAGTTAAAATATTGGATAGAATTAAAGTTGAAATGAAGGTGGAACCCCCCCAAAAAAAACCAATAATCAAATTAGAAAACTCTGGGAAAATCCATGCCAGTAGAATGGATCAAGTAGATGCTAGAATACCAAGACTTGAAGATAAAGTAGAGGAATTGGACCACTCAAGAAAAGGATATGAAAAACAAATTAAACACATAAACTTGTAGAAACTATGGGATACCCTGAGAAGACCAAATCTTCAGATTGTATATGTGGAAGAAAAATAATAATCCCAAGTTAATGGTATAGACCAGATCTTCAACTGGGTTTATAACAGAAAACTTCCCCAAATTAAGGAAAGACTCATACATACTGATACAAGAAGCACACAGAACACTAAACAAACAGGAACAGAAAAAGAAACTCCCCATACTCAGTTTGTGGTGATGCATTATGATAAAAAAAAATCTCTTACATTCTAAGAGACTAGAATTTTGCTGGACCTCACAGCCAAAGTTAATAATACACCTTGAGGTCACCTAAGACTTAAGACTGCTGTCCTGTTGTGTACTCAAACTGTTTGTTTAACCTGCCTTTGAGAGAGCAATGTAACAACCAACCTTATTTGCCTTGGATTTCCTATGTAATCAACTTTTACAATCTAATGCAATATATAGCTCCAATCTTAAGTTATGTACTTACTTTTCCATGCCCCTGACCTAGATAATTCATGTGTATCATTTACTGAAAGCAGCAAATACAGAAGTTGAAAACAACTTCCTAAAATCTACCATAAAGGTTGAAAGTCACCATTTGTGGATGTTGGTTGATAAACAATGATGTTTGTTGTCTGGATCAGTTGGGATTAGTTGGAGCCAGTGATTTAATCCCTTGTTAAACTCTTAAAGACTTCTGTAAAGTATTCCATTCCTTCTCCCCATATGATACTTTCTGTGCTGTTCAATATAGACTGAAACCCCTTGTTAGGGACAGACACACATAAACAGAAGACACAGACTCAATTCACAAGACAGCCTTCTTCAGGCAGGCACAGACCCAGTCTCACAGACAGAAGATGGAAGGCAAAGAGCATGAAGTAGAGAATTCAAATCTGGTCTCACTCTTAAGGATTCCAAGGAGAAGTGCTTTCATTTCTTTCCTTAATCTGACACCAATACATTTTTCATAACTCGGAGTTAATCACTGATGTGTATAATCCATACAACGGTTAAAACACAAGATATTTATACAGTACATGGATTGTTTTGAGTAAAATCATGTTGTCTGCAAATAAACATAATATGAATTCATATTCTTTAATTATTTGGTGTAGATACTTGTCTTAGTTAGGGTTTCTATTACTGTGAAGAGATACCATGACCATGGAAACTTTTAATTGAAACTGGCTTACTGCTCCAAGATTTAGTTTATTATTATCATGACAGGAAGCATGGCAGCATGCAGGTAGACAGGGTGCTGGAGAGCTCACTGTGAGTTCTATATCCAGATTGGCAAGCAGAAGGAAGAGAGAGGGAGCCAGTGGGCCTGACTTGAGCTTCTGAAACTTCAAAGCCCACCCCCAGTGACACACTTCCTCCAACAAGGTCACACCTAACCCAACAAGGACATACTTCCTAATAGTGCCACTCCCTAATGACCAAGCATTCAAGTCTATGAGCTTCTGGGAACCATTTCTATTTGACCTACCACATTCCACTCCCTGGCCCACATAGGCTTTTAGACATCTCATAACGCAGAAATGCATTCATTCCAACTTCAGAAGTCCTCGTAGTCTGTAACAGTCTTTAAAAAATCCAAAGTTAAAAGTCTTGTCATAGACTATGACAGTGTCTTAACTGTAACCCTCTGTAAAATCAAAATGAAGCAGATCACATACTTCCAACATACAATAGTACAGAATATACATTACAATTCCAAAACATAGGAAAGCAAACACAGTGAGGAAATATTAGACCAAAGCAAGACTGAAAACCAGCTGGGCAAACTCCACACTCTGCATCTCCATGTCTGATATCAAAGCATTTTTAATATCTCTAACTCCTTTCAGCTTTGTTGGCTGTCCAGAAATTTACTTTGTAGATCAGAGAGAGAAGTTATGCTACTAGAGCTGTCAGTTCTCCCCACAAGAAACATACACTAACTAAAACTCCAGTACCCAGCATGAGAAACCTCCTTCAGAATAGTTTGTCAGGATACAAGTGACTCACAAACAATATAGACTGTGGCTGTTGCTTTTGGTTGTCTTTCAGAGGTAGACTCTAAGTCCCTGTTGCTGAAAATGCTTCACACTTAGGACACAGGACTCAGATTCGAGCTGGCTCTAATGTGAAAGCCTCCTCCCTGCTTCTAATGTCAAAACCTCATTCCTGAGGTCTGGCTTCCATGGTACCAGAAAGTACTATGCAAGCTGCCATGGGAGGGAGTCCATTAACAGTCTACCCAACTGTGACTCCTATGAACCACAACAATGAGCAGCATAGAAGATATCTAGCTATAAAGGTGCAACGGTGGTACTCACATGTTGGTGAGTACCAACTGCTGTCTAATTGGACTTAAGGCCCACTGAACAGGATGGAAACCATGCATGGTACTAGACCCTAACAATCTTCCCAGGGCTAGTGAGTTCATGGATCTTAGAAGAGAACCTACTACTTCCACTTTGCTAGATCAGCATATTTCTTATCCTTATACCCACTGATGAATGTAGCTACCACCCCTCTTCAAAGAAGCCTTTTATTTTATATTTTTACAGATAGTGGAGGCCATCATAGAAAATCCTAACTGGACAGGAGACACAGATGAATGAAATGTGGGAACCCCAAACCCAATAGATACATCTGAGCCCTAGCTCCTGCATACATGACTTAGAATATTGTGGAAAAGGGGGTAAAAGATTGAAAAGAAGTGGAATACCAGGAAGTCTGCTGTGAAACAGCCTCTCCTAGAAATGGCTACCCAAACAAGAAGAAACAATAGCCATATCAATAGACATGCTAACACTAAAGAGAAAAATCTTACTGAGTTCTACCCTAGACAAAGAAATACAGGCAACTAATGACGACTGAGAGAGGGAGCATTAGCCTCTCTTACGGATGGGCCCCCTAATTGGTTATCCAATACAAAGTGGTCATCCTGAAACATATACATACAAGCAACAACAGCAAAAAGATCAAACTCAGCAGGATGTGTTCATATATTTGTGGGTACTTATACATGTATGTTTTTATGAATTGTTACCAACATACATGTAATGATAAAGAAAAATAGGCTATGAATCTGAGAGTGAGGCAGGCGACATGGAAGGATTTGGAAGGAGGGACTTGGGAGGAGCTGCAAGGAGGAAAGGAAAGGAGGAAAGTGATGGAATTCTATTTTCAAGTTAGCTATAATTATATTTATAAGATAGCTATGAATGCTAATAATATTTAAATGTGTTGGTGAATTTATATGTCTGAATATACTGAGTAATTGACTTACAAACAATAAATGACATAACACCCCAAATACAATAAAATTCTAGCTATGACAGAGTAGACAAAGGTTATAAACTGATAATAATACTTCCATGTGGATCAGAAATGTTTTTGGTTCCTTTCATAAGAATATAGGAGATGAAAATAAATTATTGTTCTGAAAATCCCAAGCTCTTTCGCTTTTTGGAGAATGCTGATATTGCTACATTTATCTCTTCATATTGCAGAGCTTTTCTTATTCCTTTCAGCATGCCTTCATAATTTTACACTGAAAGCAAACTTAAGGTATCAGGTCAAAGGAAGTGTGGAAAACAGACTTTTTAATGTGAGGCTATGTCTATCTTTGGCTAGGAGTTGTAAGGGTCAAAAGCTAAAACTTATTTCAGTGTCCGTTGGTTTGCATCCACCTTTGATTTTGCCCTTCTCTAATGACAGATGCCTTTAAAACACTTTTTTATGTAATTGATGTGTACTTGTGTACGGATGTGTATGGGCATGTGTATGTGGGTGCAGCACCAGGAAAGAGTGCTGGATCTCCTGGAACTGGAAGAATGGACAGTTACGAGCTGCCCTACATGGATGTTGGGAACAGAACGCCAACCTTTTGCAAGGCCAGCAAGCACTCTGAACTATTCCGTCTTTCCAGCCCTAGGATTGTTTCTTAAATGAGGCCCAAAGACTAGAACTCTTTTAGCTAGTCACAGGAGCCCAGCTGTTGTGCTGTATCAGCTTGTGGTGACAGGAAGTAATTCTGTGGTTAGGGCTCAGCCTTTCAGGGACTTAGTAACCCTGAGATAAGAACTTCAGTAAGCTTCAGACCCCTAAACCTTCCAAGTAGGAAAAGGAGGGTGGAAAGGGTTTGAGTTGGGCATGTGCCTTCCTGTACTATGATACTTCCTTCCCAAGGCTTGGTTGAGTCTGCCAAGAAAAAAAAAACTCTGTATATCTCAAGGACTCTAGATCCCAAAATTTTAAGGTACCAAGGATCTATGTCTCAGGATACTTGAAATTTCTATCTAGGGATACAAGCATTATGGTTTGAAATGCCACTTCAGGAACACTACAAAAAGGAGGCATTAGAATGCAGTTTTCTTTGATCTGTGGTCTACTGTACTAACTCAATGGTGGCAGGTACAATAGCAAATATATGAAAATTTATGGTTTTTAGCACAATAATGGTAGCATAACAAACCATTAGATCTGGATATTAGAAAAAAATTAAAGACACCAAAACCCGTGACCTGAAGAAGAATCATAGTCTCCATGGCTAAGGTTGCGCTAGAGGAAAAACCTGTGATGGCAGGACATGGCATTCAAGCTTGGGTGATTTGTGAATTGAGGACATACTGACACTGGACCAAGATGGATGAGGTTCTGCACAGGGTCAGGCCTAGACATCACATTCCAGGATTTTAGGATACTGAACTATATGGTTCCTATCATGTAAAGTATCAGGCTTAAGACGGGAAACATAAAACTCAGGATGGGGAGAAAGGAGAATGTCAGGATCAGGGTATCATTGTCCTAGCCAGGTCTGTTTCTGAGCCCTCAAATGCATGAATTCAGAAACATGAACAAGATCCTCATCACCTGCATTAACATAGTTCTGAAAATGGAGTCACTCACATCTATAACAAACACCACATTCTCCTCCACTGGCTGGAGGCCTCTAAGGGCAAGGTAGTGAACAAAATAGCCCTATATTCAATCGCAGTTACACATAAACTGGGCATGGTTGTGCATACCTATCATTCCAGAATTTAGAATGTGCAGGCAAGAGGATCAAATTTCAATGTCATCCTCAGCTACATACTGACATTGAGGGCAGCCTGGGCTATTACACGAAACCTTGATTCCGAAAAAGAGCAGCAGGTGTTAAAAACAGAAGATGAATAACAACCGTTTTATGCTTTCAGAAGGAAAGACAGACACAGATTTCAGAGGCCACAGGAAAAGTCCTTGTTACCTGTTGCAATTTAGTTCCAAACATGGAGCCGCTCACAGCTATAACAAATACCACATTCTTCTCAACTGGCGGGAGGCCTCTGGGGGCAAAGTAGTGAATAAAATAGCCACCATAGATCTGGACAAAGAGAAGGGAGCCAAGAAGAAGGGTGAGAGCCAATAGGAATGAGGCCCCTCTCACTCTCCTGCATAACAGCCTGCTGCTCTTTCCCTCCCAGGCCAGCTCACTCTCCCTAGCCCTGTCAGCTGGCTCAGCCTTTGTCTGCACAGCAGAAGTGAAGCTCTGCTCTTGAGACCTTCATCGCAGGCCTTGCCCAGAGCAACAGAGGGGAGAAGACAAGCTTGGGGCCCAGGCCCACAAGGGTCAGCATCTCTGTACTGTATGAGTTCCTGTCCGTGAGACAGCCGGACTTGCACAGGCTTGAGGGTCCCCGGGGACGTTTGTCTGGGCTCCAGGAACGGAAAGTATTGTTTTAACCTCCCTCAACAGAGGGAGCCTGGGGCCCAGCTCATTGCTGCCAAGGGCTGGGAGCTTGCAGGGCCTCCTTCTCCTCCTAAACACTCCTTTCTGCTGTTGCTGGGCAGAGCAGGGAGGGGAGGAGGAAGCAGAGGCTCACAGAGCTGTCTGTGCAGAGGGGATTGGTTAGCACCAGGTACAGATGCCTTGGGCTGTCCTGATGCGATTGGCTGCCAGCCCCCTGCCCCCACACTCCATCTTTCCCTCTGCAGAGCCTGAGGGCTGGGTCAGTGGAGGGAAGGGAAGGAGATGGGCCTGGAGGCCCCTCAGGACCAGTGTCCTCTCCAGCCAGGGAGGCCTGGGCTGCCTAGGGGTCTGGGCTGTCCTGGAGCCCACAGCTTGAGGCCTAAGGCCCAAGGGCTGCCCAAGAAGAGCAGAATTGGATCCTGTCTGCCCTAGTCACCCCATGAGCTCCCTTCTTTTCCAGAGGAGAGGGGGGAGGGAAGAGGAAATGCTTTCCCCCTCCATCCCTGCCTCTGATTTAATTCACATGGAATGGGAGGGTTGTTCCACACAATCCTGGCTCTCTGTCCCACTTCTCCAAGGCTTCTATCACTCACCCATCCTGTCACTGTCCAACCATGGGCAGAATTACTGGGGATTCCCGAGTACCAGGCATACATGGTGGGGGAAAGCATGCCCACCAATCCTAGGCTGCATTCTAACCAGATCTCCTGTGGCTAGCTTACAGCCTGGTGCAAGAAAATGCCCAGCAACCTGCTGCAGCACTTTTATTTTTGGTTGTGAGCCTAGCCTTTAATGGCTGAGTCATCTCTCCAGCCCGCCACAGCCCTTTTAGTCAATCATGCCATGCTCTCAGCCCCTCAGCACCCTGAAGGGCACCAAGTCATATGCACTTGCACAGCCCACCTTGATTTGGGGAGGGGTTCACGGGCCTCCTGCTGAGGGCCATTCCTCTTGCCATTGACCCTGTATGAGGCCCAGCACCTTACTTCTGTGTCAAGTGCTCTCCCAGCATGCACCATGCTAGGTCTTCCTTAGAGGGTAGGCAAGTATGGGCTTTCCACCCACTGGCATGACCCCTTCCTCCCAGTTGCCCTCGGGCTCCCATGCAGCTTCTAAACCACTGGGAGCATCTCAAGCTAAAGACATGAGCAGCCCTGTGAGTGCCCTGAAATAGTTCATTCCTGGTGAACGCACAGCACATGCTACTCCCACCCCAGACTCATGCTTCTAGAGGCATGTAGGACAAGCTTCTTTCCAAAGCCAGTAGATGCCTTTGAACTCTCAGCAGACCCCACCTCACTGACGCCTTTCCCACTTGTAACCTCTGGTATTCTGAGACCCTGAGCTCTGCTTCTGCCACCAAAGGTCACCTCTTTAGAGCTCTTTCTCTGGGTCACTTTGCCCCCCCCCATCCCCAGCCAGCCAGACATCGTGTCCAAGGTTTTCCAGGTCATTGCCTGCACAGGGAAAGCTCAAGAGAATATCACTCAGTGAAGGAAGCTGGTGGGGATATGTGGCTCTGAGCAGACCCTTGGAACTTGGGTCCTACTACCCCAGGTCATATTTACAGTGTGATTCCCCATCTTATTGCAGTCCTTCCATCCCTGCCTCTTTGCAACAGCCATAACTGCCATTAGTCTCTATATGTGTCCCTGCCATAACTTTGCATAGGCTGTCATGCCCGCAACCCCTCACCAGCCTGCCATTTCCTTCATTCCAGCCAAGATCTACTAACTTTTGCCATAGGACCTTAACAGTTAGCTCTTTCAGGCACACTGCCCTGACACCTCCTTCCCTGGTAACACACACACAAACACACACACACACACACACACACACACACACACACACACACACGCATACACACACACACACACACACACACACACACACAAACACACACGCACGTACGCACACACGCACGCACGCACGCACACACACACACACCTTAGCACAGCACCCACAGTGTATTTGATCTGTGATATGAACATGATCTGTCTACATCACAACCCAATGGAGAGATTGGGCATTCAGTCCAATCCCTTCTGAGATTCCAGCATCAATGAGTTGAGTCCTAGGCTGGAATAGTTGTGCTTTGGGTGTGTATGTGTCAAGTTAGGGATAAAAGAGCAGGCTTGTCCCCAGCACTGTATGGTGGGGGGTAGATAGAGCAACTGTAGGTGGATGTGGAGGAGATGAGGATGGGTGAGATGTGGAGGGGATGTAGATGGTGAGATGTGGAGGGGATGTAGATGGTGAGGTGTGGAGGGGATGTAGATGGTGAGGTGTGGAGGGGATGTAGATGGTGAGGTGTGGAGGGGATGTAGATGGTGAGGTGTGGAGGGGATGTAGATGGTGAGGTGTGGAGGGGATGTAGATGGTGAGGTGTGGAGGGGATGTAGATGGTGAGGTGTGGAGGGGATGTAGATGGTGAGGTGTGGAGGGGATGTAGATGGTGAGATGTGTGGAGGGGATGTAGATGGTGAGATGTGGAGGGGATGTGATGGTGAGATGTAGATGGTGAGGTGTGGAGGGGATGTAGATGGTGAGGTGTGGAGGGGATGTAGATGGTGAGGTGGAGGGGATGTGGATGGTGAGGTGTGGAGGGGATGTAGATGGTGAGATGTGGAGGGGATGTGAGATGTGGAGGGGATGTAGATGGTGAGATGTGGAGGGGATGTAGATGGTGAGATGTGTGGAGGGGATGTAGATGGTGAGGTGTGGAGGGGATGTAGATGGTGAGATGTGGAGGGGATGTAGATGGTGAGATGTGGAGGGGATGTAGATGGTGAGGTGTGGAGGGGATGTAGATGGTGAGGTGTGGAGGGGATGTAGATGGTGAGATGTGGAGGGGATGTGGATGGTGAGATGTGGAGGGGATGTAGATGGTGAGATGTGGAGGGGATGTAGATGGTGAGGTGTGGAGGGGATGTAGATGGTGAGGTGTGGAGGGGATGTAGATGGTGAGGTGTGGAGGGGATGTAGATGGTGAGATGTGGAGGGGATGTGGATGGTGAGGTGTGGAGGGGATGTAGATGGTGAGATGTGGAGGGGATGTGGATGGTGAGATGTGGAGGGGATGTAGATGGTGAGGTGTGGAGGGGATGTAGATGGTGAGGTGTGGAGGGGATGTAGATGGTGAGGTGTGGAGGGGATGTAGATGGTGAGATGTGGAGGGGATGTAGATGGTGAGGTGTGGAGGGGATGTAGATGGTGAGATGTGGAGGGGATGTAGATGGTGAGATGTGGAGGGGATGTAGATGGTGAGATGTGGAGGGGATGTAGATGGTGAGGTGTGGAGGGGATGTAGATGGTGAGGTGTGGAGGGGATGTAGATGGTGAGGTGTGGAGGGGATGTGGATGGTGAGATGTGGAGGGGATGTAGATGGTGAGGTGTGGAGGGCCTACAAATAGGAAGGAATTCAGAAGGCATTCACAGTGGAGAGGTAGATGGTAAACAGTGGAGGAAGTGGAGGAGGACATACCCAGGGCAACAGTGAACCTGAGTAAATCATCGCTCCTGTGCTTAGTGGGACTGGCCCAGTTGGTGATGGATAAAGGTGCTCTGTGGCCTGAGGCCTTTCAGCAGGATGGCTTGTGTCCTAGGCAGCAGGGAGGAGGTGGGGAAAGCCTTCTGGGAAGTGACTTCCCAGTCTCTGGCCAACCTCACCAGCAAGCCCTGGGTGGGGGTGGGGGGTCAGGTCTCCCGGCTCAGCTGGAGCACAGGAGCTCCCCTCTCTCCAGGGGTGTTGAGGATCACAGTGGACACACTTCCTGTCCAGGAAAGGGCCTCATGATGGGGAACAAGTGTTCACAAGCCAACCCCAGCAAGACAGCCAAGGACAACAGGACAGTCAGAGCGCTGCAGAAACATTCGGCAATGCCTTGCCTTGCAAAAGGGCTGCTTCAGAGCTGGCTAGGCGCTGACACAACTAGGTGGGTCCATCCAGGCCCTGCTTCAAGTCCTCCGGTGTCTCTGTGAGGTGCGTACATGATTCCAAAGGAGGAAAGCCACTTACCTTGTCCCTGATGGCTAGCTCTCACACATCCCTGGAACACTCAGAGGGACAGCTCCTATAGCCTGGAGCATGGCCCGGGCCAGAGTGACCCTGTACCAAGAACTCTGCATCTGCGGGTCCAGGTACCTGCACGTCTCCAATGACGTCCTCCATGACCACATCATAGTGGACGGTGAAGTCGGCCATGATGCCCGAGCTGGAGAAGGCAGACTGGTCTTGCAGTGTTGGGGAGAAGGTGATGTGGACACAGGTCTCTCTCCCCTCTGTATCCTGGTGGATGGGGGCAAGTCACCCTCACCTGCAAGGGCATTGAGGTGGCAGGAGGGCTCAGCAGAGAGAAAAGCCATGGATGGGGACAGTGAGGGCGGCGATTGTGGGGAGGGTGAGAAGTGTCATCCCTCATCTCCCAGTTGCTCCTCTTGCCTGGCATAACCTTCCAGCTGCTCCATTGCCACTCTCTACAAGCCCCGTGGCCATCTCTGCCCTGCCCCACCCATCACACCCTGCCTGCCAGACCCAGCCCTCCCTCAACTCCCAGCCCTGGAGGTAGAGGGTCTGTCCTTCACTCATAACCTCCCCCTGCCTCACTTCCCACCCAACCCAGGGCCTGTCTCTGGAGGACTCTCATGCCCCCAGCTCCACCGGGAGTCTCACTGTCCTTCTCCAAGGGGTCAGTGTAGTGTGTGGTGAGGACAGAGACAGACACAGTGGCAGGGATGGACTCCTCTCCTGTCTTTCCTGCTGTGAGACAGGGCAGGCTAGCAGTGCTCCCCTCTGGCACACAACTGTGTGGCTCCTCTTCTCCCTCTTCCCCTTGTCACTCAGAGTCATGCCCGTGAAGGAGCCTTTTAGAGCCTTGTGAAGTCACTCATGCCTTTTGCTCCTGGACATTTGCTGAGCCGGCTGCAAGATCAAGTCCTCTGGAATGTCAGTTCAAGACCAGTGTCCATTTAGAAATGTCTTAGTGCCTCCTTTTCTCCAGAAAATGGAGACTTGGGAACTCTGCTCCCCCTCCTTCCTGCTACAGCTGTCAGGAAGCTTAGGGGCAAATCGAGCCCCCATGCTCTGAGGCGCCTGCTCACATACATTCCCTGGGCTTCCTTCCTTCCAGGGCTCTTTGTTTTGTTTTATCCCCACAGGACTACTTCTATCCTCTGTTTTAACCTTTAAGGAGAAGGGGGAGGGAGCTGCCATTTATAGCTTGGGGCTTAAGCATGCAGGCTGCTAGATTCAGCTGGCCTGTGGGCCCAGGTCCCTGATGGTATCCTGTGTGCCTGGGACACTTGTCCTTTGCTGTGACCTCCAGTCTCCATAGGAACAGCACAGGGGTGACAGCAGTTCCTGGATCATAGAAGTTTGTTTTAGGCGTCAAATGTGAGCTTATGGGAAAAGACATTTGGAAGCACACCTGTACCTCATCAAATGAAGGGAACTGATAGCATCGCCATTGGTATTCCTTATGATGTTTTAAGTCTCATGGAAGGAGGGGATGGCCTCCTTTGTTGCAGTGTGTCCTAGGGTGTATGTCTGTCAGAGAATGTTCATCTGACATGAACAAGGCCCTAGAAGCCATCATTAGCTCTGTAACTAATACCATAGCTCTTTTTTCCTCAATTTGAGAAATTAGCAAATGGAAACATTGTCCTGGGTTGACTCACTCATTATCACCCCACCATATGGTAAAGTCCTTCTGCCTTTGCAACCCAGCTTTTGGGTATGTGTCTTTCTAGACCCTGCACCATGCTGTCTTTCTTGGTGGCAGGTTCCCATCAACCAGACCCTCTAGTGCTGAAAATCTCTGCAAGTGTAGCCATTTGAGCTACGTAGTTTCCATGTTTCTGTCTATCAACTCTCATGAAAGTCTTTAAATTGGCTCATTGTTCCCCCTCTTTGGCTGGAAGCCAAGTTACTTGGAACTGATTAATCATGGAAATTCCTAAGAAAGGTGCCTCCATGGTGTTGTAAAAGCAGTTCATGATCATTGGTCTTTACAGTGCCAGCCACAGTGTTGGGATAGTCAATGCTGTCTCCTATATGCCTACTGCGAGACCAATTGCATGGTGCTCCAGGGCTGCCCATATCTGGCTATTTCTCAAGCTGCATCCCAGTTTCCACCCTTCCCTTACCTGATGACTTCCCATATCTTCACCACTCTGTCCTTTGCTCATGCCCACCTTATTGTATTCTTTGGTCCCTCTGTCAGCTGGAAACTGTCAAGTACATAGATATGTGACCTGAGGGTCTCAGCCTGAATCCCTCTTCTTCACAACTCAGTGTTGATGTTGTCCCCTACCCCATTTGAGAAATTACACTGTCTCCCCCCCACTGCCTCTTGGTCACTCCATTTCCTTCTAATACCTAGCTCCTGCTCCAAGATTTAGTCCTCCAGGAAGCCCTCCCTATTTGTTCCTTATCTCAGGGGTCCCTGACCTTTAGGGAGGAACATCTCTTCCTTTTCTGGTCTGTTTCTGATTCTCTTGTGTTATGAGTCTCTGTATCCCCCAACTCAGTTAGTAACTTGTAAATTTTAGGTACTAGTTTCATTCCTCAGCATCTGATCCTTTGCCTGGGCTTGTTAGCATACATATTGTGTGGAAAAAAACTCTGTGTGGCACAGGTTGGAAGTGACTTGCCGGAAAGGCATTTGTTGTCCTTACTTATTGTCTTTTATGAGACACCCATGCACAGCCACATGTGAGATCCCACTTGATTCACAATGGTTATGCGAACTGGGCATAACCATCAGTTTATGGATGAGAAAGCTGAGCCACAGAGGAGCAGAGAGCAGCCTCAGGTCACATGACCATGGCAACAGATTCAGGACTGAAAACCAAGCCTTGTTGCTTGATTACTTCTGTTGGACAGGTGGGAGATGTCTCAGACTTGGACTGCCCTCTGAAGTCCTGTCCATGCTAGCCTTCTGTGTCTTCCACACTGAAATTCTCTCCTGGAGTTATCCGCTAACATGATTCTCAGCTCTCCCACCCTCCAAAGCAGAGAAAGAAACCACTTGATGTATCAGCCTGCACCATGACACTGCCTTCCTCTCCCGTCTCTACACTGGAGCTGACTCTGCCCTGCCTATCCATGCAGCTCAGAACTCTATTTGATGGCTGGCCATGCCCATTTGAGTCTCTCCTGTACAAGCCAATATGTGTATGTATGTATACCCTAGACCTAAACCTTCACACTCCTCAACACAGAGTACCAGGCCTGTCCTGTGTGTGTGTGTGGGGTGTGTGTGTGTGTGTGTGTGTGTGTGTGTGTGTGTGTGTGTGTGTGTGTAATGTGCATACAGCTCTATTCATATGTGTGGGGGTGCATGTGTAGGGGCCAGAGGTTGATGCCAGGTGTAGTCCTCAATTGCTTTCCACTTCATTTACTGATCCAGGGTCTCGTTAAACCCAATGTTTATCGATTCAGCTAGATAGCCAGCTTGTCCAGAGGATCTTCTGTGTCTACCTCTTAAAGCATCAGGATTACAGATGGGTTATCATACCCATTAGGCGTTTTGTGTGGGTGTTAAGGATCGTCACTGCAGATCTCACACCTACACAGCAAGCATTTTATCCATACAGCCATCTCCACTGCCCCAGTTGCAAAGGCCTATCATCTTCATCTGTATAGCTCTCAGTTAAGCAGCACTGACTGTGTATCTATTACACAAAGCTGTGACTGTGTGTATTTATGTAGATGTACCCAGCAATGCCACCTTTGTTAAATAATACCCTGTACAAAAGAGAGCAGATCCCCCCTCCTTTGAGTTCCCACACTTCATGCTCTCTTCATCATATAAGTGTTCTTCTGTTTGAATTTAACTTGAAATTTACCTAACCAATTTAAATTACTGGATCCTAGTATATTTCAAATGCCTAATGCAGGAGCCCCCAAGTGACAATGCACTATAGAACACATACTAATTTTGTTCTCTACTGCACCAAACATAAATTTGCCAGGCAGTGACCATTAACAGAGAGTAGTGGTACATATGGGACTGGACTGGAGTAGGCCCAAACCGTGCTTGTGCATTACACTAGACTCATGCTCCCTGTAACACCTACCTGTACATTGCATTGTGTAGCTCGGCCCTAGGGACTAGCCCAGAACTCCTGATCACCAGCTTCTAGGAGAAAAGAAGCTTGGAACATGGTTTGTAGAAGAAATGTGATAGGGAGGAAGTAGCTGGAGGTTGAGCTGTTACAGCCCTGCTCAGAGATGACCCTACTAGGAAGCACAGAGGAGCGATCCCTCTGAGGGTCATGCATTGCTTGATCTCCTTATCTGGAAAGCACCCTGTCATCCCAGGTGGAGAGTGTCAGAGGCAAAAGCATCAGAATTTAAGGCCAGTTGAAGCTACATATAGGAGTGTTTGAGGCCGGCCTGTGCTATGTGAGACTGTCTCAAAAAACTAACACAAAACAAATAGAAAGCAACCTGGTCCAAAGCCCTAGTCAGTGTTAATTGAGTCATGCTAGAAGGCCAGGAAATAGGGAGAACACTGGAAGAACTGATTGTGATACCAATATTGGAATAAAATACTTCAAAGGCAGACATTATGTACCAGGCTCAGTTCTAATTGCTTTGCCTGTACCTGTTTTGAATAGTAAGTAAACACTTAACCAACAGATTTCTTCAGTCAACTCAGTGCTTGTTCAATGAACTGGTGTACAAGTTGCCCCAGTGCAGCAAAAGTTGTTTTGTATAATTTCTATATGGGTTGCCTTTCACATTTAACTTTTAGCTTAAAAAAATTTATCTAGTCATTATTAACCTTGTGGTGGCTGTTTTAAAAAAATGATGCTGGGGATTCAAGCAAGGACCTTGTGCATGATAGTTAAGCACTCTACCATGGAGCTACATTCTTTACTGTCTTTTTACTTCTCATTTAAGACAGGTTCCCCGTAATTTGCACAGGCTGGCCATGAACTCCCTCTGTAAATCAGGCAGTCCTTGAATTTACAGTCTTCCTACCTCAGCCTCCTAAGTAGCTGGGACTTCAGACCATGCTTACGTTTTCTTTATGCAGGAATCATAACTATGTCACACTATTACAGTCCATTTATGGAAAACAAATTTCAAGGGAACAATTAGGACCAAAAAACCCGTATGTACAGGCTTTTTAGAAGGTGAAATTGTTCAAAGGGCTCTTCCTACTCCTAGCTAAGGAGAAGATGTATGATCTAATGCAAAATTATTTGGATTAACTAATGATATCCTAAAGGAGGGACTAGAGTCTGCAGTGTTCATTTGTTCCAATAATGGCCTCTAGGCTGAAAAGGTGGCAGAAACAAGGTTTTCCATGATGTTCTCTGCCACACCCTCTTCCATGCTGTAACCTCACTTGCCAGGGATGACTTTTTCTCCCTATCCCACATGCCTGCAAGGCCTGACATTTGGAAAATAGCCAACCCCTAAGTTTCCTGAGAAGTGAGGACACACAGCAAGGGCAGAGTTCTTCATGACTGATTCATTCTTAACTCTATTGAGCACTTTAAACTCTAGTTTTATCAGGCCTACAGTCCTCGAGTTCTTCAGTACCCTCCATTATATCCTAGTCCCCATTTTTACATAGGCATCACCTGGCAATGAGGTAACCATTGACACAGTATTCACTGACTCCTTCCTAGGATGCCAAAGCTGACTCGTAACTGCATATCATAGATACCATCCAGCCTCCTGAGACCATGGCTTGTCCCCCAATAGAAGGACCTGCTTTTAGTGAAGACCTCCCCGGGAGTGAAATTAGATTTGAATCGATGGCCATAGTTAAGAGCGGTTCCTGTCTGGCTGGTGTTTTGTGGTCATTTTCCCCCAATTATTTTTCTTAAGAAAGAAATGTTGCTTTAATTGACTATAGAGTGAAAGAGGTGGACATTACAAGGGCCTCATTACCCACAAGATTTTCTCAGTGACTAGGAATCTATTAGCATAGGAATTAGAGATGGCAAGTCTCCCCACAAAGGAAAGGGCAAGACTCTTCCTGCATACACTCAAGTCAATCTCCAGTAGCCTTTAGTCCAATCTGCCACATCACTTAGTGAGCAATGGCAGAAACCGCCTTTAACCACTGGAGAGGACTTTGGGTTTTCTGGCTTATAGTGGTCCACTTCCATCCCCATTCTTGCTTCTGTACAAGTGAATTTGATGCTCATGTGGATAGCTCAACTAATGCCCTGACCTCCAAGCCATCATCTTCTTACATTCAAATACCCTACTGTGTGACTAAAACTTAAGTTCCCCTAGACACCTGGAACACCATCAGACATACAGCAGCCACCAACGATATTTAGCTTGGTGCCCCATTCTTGGACTTTAGACTCCTATTCAGATCCCCCCACACTGGTCCTTAATCTACCTCATATACTCATCTTTCTCCACATCTGTCTAGGTTCCATTGCCCAGTCTCTTCTGTCAGTCTTTGTAAGTACTGTTTTAAGTCAGGCACCAGACACTATAGCTAAGACCTAGATTCACACTCACTCCCCTTGATCCTGTGTTCTTATTCTAAACCCAAATGACAAAACCCAATCCTTGGAGTAAACCGATACTTGTTTTCTTGGTTGTTATACCTGGAATGCCAGTCACACTATCATGTCTCCACCCCTTCCCTGCCCTAATCATGAGCTCTATGCATTGTTAGGATCTTCCCACTACTTACATCTCCTCTCTAAGTCCTGTCTGGACAGTGCAATCTCCCAGGATTTCCCGAAATTCATACCTTTCATCTCCTCAGGGACTGGGACACATGGATCAGTGTTCAACTTCTCCCTCTCCACTGGCTTCTAACCCACTATATTATACTCTTCTTCCCTGAAAAGCATGTTCTTTTGTTTGGATCTTTCTAACCACCTTTCTCTACACTTTTCACTCACATTTCTCAAAAGGAGAGTCAGGCCTCTTTTTGAAACAGTGTCTTCTGAAACTACAATCCCCATGACTCTGCCCCCCCAGAAAGCCTACCTACTCTAGAGGACAGAGATGCCTGACCAATCCAGAGAGATGTGCTAATTGTCATTCTCAGGAATCCAACCAGTGTGATGGAAACTTTGTCAATTGTTTTTAGAATTGGTGACAGTCTACCAAAAAAGGCAATAAACTCAGAAATGGCAAATAGATTTAATATATAGTGTCAGCTTCAATTGATTGATAGTGGCTGCCTAGAGTGCTGTGTTGAGTACGTTTCCGAAAGCACACCCTGGCTTGAGAAGAAGATGCTGTGAATATAGCAATATCTGCAAACACAAGTACGGGAAAATCAGTCAGTATCTTGCAAACAGGACACAGGAAAATCACAGCAGAGTCTTTGCACATGCTTCATGCTTATCTCCAACCCAGGACTCAGCTCCCCATCCCAACCCCATGGGCCCTAGCTACCTCACTACCACCATGACAGATACCTGAATCTCACTTGTAGGAGAAACCACAGGCACCAGAGCTGCTGCTGGAACTGGCCCCAGCTCCACTAAGGCCAGCGAAGAGCCCAAAAGTGAGAGTGGCAGTCAGGTTGGAGCTGGTACTGAAGCCACCACTGGCACCAGCACTGGCACTGGCACTGGCACTAGCACCAGTACCAACACTGGTACCGGTACTGGCACCGGCACTGGCACCACCACTTTCTTGGGCTTTGGCTTTAGTTTCAGCTCCTGCCTGGATCCGGGCCTTTGCCCAGGGTCCAATATCAGCTTCGTCCCAGTTGCAGGGCCCAGCGGCATTCTCAGAGCCGAGCCCAATGCCCATCTGAGCTCTAATCTCAGCCCTCGCCTTGGCTTCAGCAGCAGCTTCAGCTGCAGCCTTCAAGTCTGCTTCCATCGCCTCTCGGTACTGAGCTGCCCATTCCTTGGGATCCTTCTTTTGCACCTGAAATGGAAATAATCACCCTTAGGAAACTCAAAATCAGAATTTAACATCTACTGTTGCCAAGGCACCATACTTTATACACTGTATGTCATTTAACAATACAATCATGACAAGTAATTCTGCACCAACCATTCCATCCCTTCATCGACACTTAACTGACTCTACGATTTGGATACATCACCCACCAACTTCTCTGAGGCTGTTTTCACATGTGCAATACAACAAACCTGTACCAGTTATAAGGATTAAATGATCTAGATACAGTGCTTGTCACAGAGTTTGATAACATAGAAGCTTTAAAATGTCCAGATATAAACATCAGGACACTCTGCATATAGAACGCCCCATCCCAGGGTTCCCCATTACCTTCATATGCCAAGTACAAATGGCTCTCCAATTACCTTACAAGCAAACTTGAGAACTTTCATCTTGCTGGTTTCATAGTAAGAGCGCAGGCCCCAGAAGAACTCATATTCAGGAGGATTGCTATTGGGTACTCTGGCATAGTCCAGGTACCTATGAAAGAGAGATTCAAAGTCTATTTCTAGGGTCAAATGTGGACCATGCATGAATGGACGAGATAGGTCATAGACGCAACTAGATACTTCAGTCCTTCCCCCAATATTGAGCCTTATCCTATAGGTAATGCCCAGAAACCATGTGGAAGAACTGGGGAGAAACATGTAGGGCACTTGCTCACAGGAGGACACAAGTATTGTGCTCCTTATTGCAGTGCCCCCAGATTACTGTTGGGTGTGTTGTAAACAGAGAGTCCATTCTTCAGGATCCCTGCTCTGAGCACACCACACTGCAAGGATTTGGAAGGAGAGCTGACCAAGACCTGGAAAGATACACTATTAAAAAAAAAGACTGGCCAGGCATGGTAGCACATGCCTTAAATTCCAGCTCTCGGGAGGCTGAAGCAGGATGATCAGGAATTAACCGTCATCCCTAACCATATAAGTTTGAGGCCAGAATGGAGTACGTGGCAGGGGAGACAGAGGAAGAGAGGAAGAGGAGAGAGAGAGAGAGAGAGAGAGAGAGAGAGAGAGAGAGAGAGAGAGAGAGATCATATTCCTAAACACAACTGTTTCTCTATGTGAGTGCATGCATATTCTTCTCTGACACCCAATAATACAAGGTAGACTCCTAGTTACAAAGTCAACAGGTTAGGATTCCAGACCCAACTGAGCCTTTTTTAAAATTACCTGTGGGCCATGCTCAAACATCCCCTCTTAGGGATCATATCATATCATATCATTTACCTAAATGAATGGTACACAGTTATATAAATGATACTAAATCCACAAGTCAGTACCCAGCAGCACTATCCTGGGTTGCCTAAGGGTACCACTTGAGGCCATCTTAATGGAAATTAAGTTTTTTAAAGTGCTACTTAGCCAAGTAAAAAGAGCCATGTTCTAAACACAATTTTTATTTGCTATCTGTGTAACCCTGAGCAAATGACTTAAATTCCTTAAGACTGTCTTCAACTCCCTCACAGAGTTGTTCTGAAGCTGTGACTGCTCCCAGAAATAACCTGCCAACAGCATACACACATGCACACCTTAGACCACAAACACACGCACATGAGACATAGGCACTTACTTCTGCTTCACAAACTCATCAGTAATGAGCTTCTTCACATCCCCAAAGAGTGAGTGATGTATCCTGAGAACACAGAAAGCTGAATAAGCAAATAAATATAATCAGATCTGTTACACTTCCCAAGTGCTGGCAGAGGCATTTCCATGACAAAACAGATTTACAGTATAGAGAAAGCTCCATGGAAGTTGAAGAGATGGTGAGAAGGTGAGCAGAGATGGGAGGCATTTCCCCATCCAGTAGGTCAGAACCCTGGGCCCACTACCCAGCCCAGTTTTCCCCACCCCCACCCCACACATGCTCCATCAGACCACCAGGCTGATGCAATCCTGGGACCATCCTCTCTTGCCAAAAGACAACATGGACAGCAAGCGCTGAGAGAGCCCAATCATACCCAGGGCGCAGCCCCAACTTGCGCAGCACCTCCCAGATGACAGCTGCAAGAGGAGGCAAGAAGGAGACAAAGACAGAAAATGAGCGCCTGGAATTCAGACAACAGCCACCTATTCAACTGCATGTCCAGCCACTCACCCTCACTGGATCGATTTCCATTCATGAAGATGATGCTAAGAAGCACCATGAGGAGACCCAGCTTAGGTGAGTCCTTGGTCCTAAGAGAATAACAGGACAGAGAGAAAATTTATGTTCATGAGCCACCATCTATACAGCACAGCTCAATAGACCAGCCTCACCTAGATTCCTCAGATACAGAAAATTTGGCCTACTCTATGGTCCCAGCTATCCATGACCTAAGGCAAGCTGCTTTCACTCTTGAGCCAAGGTCTCCAGTAAAATGGGAAACCACATACTATCTCTACCCAGGGTTAGCGGGACATGGAGGAATCCCTGTCCACCACATGGACACTCAGTCATTGGGAGGCTTTTCTTTATCTCCCGAAGTCCCCTGGCACTGAGAAGTACTAGATGGAACACTAGTGACACTCCTGCTCTCAAGCATCATGGTGCACAACAGAAATCCCTCCCTCTTTTAAAAGCCACCCTTCCACAGCCAGGCCAGGCACTCAGTAGAAGAGACAAGTGACAGCAATCCAATTTCCTGGGAGCTTGTTAGAACAAGCAAACCTGACAGCAGGAATGCCCCAGTCCAGGCTCTGAAACCCTTCTGTCAGTTATAATCTGGCACCCTATTGCTCATAGGGATCCAGCCATGTGTGGGAGCTGGGACACAGGTGTTTAGACCCTCTCTCCTGAGCTTCTAAGAGGAAGCAAGAAGCCCCTTCACACCCTAGCACTTCCCCAGCTTACGTTCCCAGTATGCCTGCATCAGTGGGCTCTAAGGTACTGAGAAGAATATATAAGTGGTCACTCTTGTCGATTTCTTTCAGCTGAATTCCAAATACCTGTGGATGAGGAGAATAGCTTATAAATTCATAAAATCCAGCTTCCCAGGCATCCTGTGGCTCCTCATAATAGCCAAAGGTTTTTTGTGTATGTGAGAGAGAAATTGATGGAATATTGTATATAAAGCACATAGCTAAGTGCGCATTATACATGTAACAAACAGGGTGGTCATCCATAGCATCTTTGTGATCAGTGGGAATTTAGGTAGATGGCGAGGTGAGCATCTGCAATACATAAGACAGTGTAGCCAGCAGCCGACAGAAGCTAGGACTAAGCTGTGCAGCTTTAGTACTCTCTGTGTTTCCGCCACTGACTTGCTGTGTGATCAGTGGCTGCCCCTCCCTACGCCCGTGTGTGCTCATCTGTAGGTGTTGGGAATGTATTCAGTCTCTGTACTTCCCACCAGGAGGGTGATCCTATATTTTTCTTCTATTTAAGGTTTCCCCAGTGCACCCATCCCCCAGGGCTGCCCCATCACCTTCTCCAAGGAATAGCCTGCTCGTTCTATGATTTCAGGGTATACATCAGTATATTCTTTTATGATGTCCTTCAGCATATCTGCAAAAGGAGAGTGTTGTAAACATTGGGGCTGTAGAGATACCAGGTGACCCTCATGTCCAACCTACAGACCCTTTGTTGTCCATGCCATGGGTGTCATAATCAGGTTTTGGGCTTATTGATAATGATGGCACTACTCCGAGAACTTTGGGAGAAGAGATAGGAACAGGAGAGGGAAGGATGTCCCCAGCACACTGGAGAGAAGGCAGACCTCAGGAGAGGGAACTTGTTTATAGGACTCTACCTGAGCGCCTGATGGGAATCTTCGTCTGATCTTTAGCCAACAGGTACTTCACCAATTCATTTGCCTAAGAGAGAAGGAAACAGTGAAAAGACTAAAAAGTCGGGCAAGGCCGTGGAAAAGGTGGGATGTACAGGATGAAGTTCATACCCTTCCTTGTAAAAGGGCCACATCTCTAGGTGGGGGTGCTTCAGGTTCTTGGGATGCAGACTGCAGCTTGGCAGCTCTTCTTCGGGCCTTGCCTCTCCGAGCTCTAGGTGACCTCAGAGAAAGCAAAGCTCTGCGAGCCCAAGCAGCCAACCGAGTCCTTGATGCCCTGCGGGCCCAAAAGGCTATGGGTCCCCTTGAAGCTCTGCGGGCCATGGAGGCCATTAGGGCCTTTGAGACCCTCCGACCACCTGTGGTTTCCGAAGCCTGACTCTGATCACTGTTGCCACTGTTGCCACTGTTGCCACTGTTGCCACTGTTGCCACTGTTGCCACTGTTGCCACTGTTGCCATCTTCTTCCCCATCCAAGTGTTTCACCTGCATCGACAGAGAAGAGGACCAACATCAGCAAGTGAAGCAGATGGTTCTTTCTCCTAACTCAGTCTCCTCTGGAAAGCACGCCCTAACCCTGTCTCTTCTTGGATGTACCCCTAACTCTGACCTTGTCGTAATAGTCTGCCTCACTGTACACTAGCCATCCTGAGTCATGGGCTTATCACTGAGTACCAGTTGGGAATTTCCTCCCTGAGTGGATCAGGAACAACTCAGAAATACGGCATGGGGATTCTCTTCTTCCTATGTCCACCACTGACTCTGCTTATGCCAACCTGGACTAGCCCTCTCTCTGGACATCATTTTCCTTCTCTACAGAACGAAACCATAGGAGTTACTTTCAGATAAGTGTACAGCTACTGCATAAATATAAAGTGCATCACAGATTGCAGCTATGTATATTCCTGTCATATCTCCCCACCAGCCTGTGAGCTCTGTGGATACAAGAACTGTAACACATTCCTCTGTGTCTTTCATGAGGACAAGAGATTTTTTAATGTTTGCAGAACAAACAAACCAAATGACATGATGAATGTGGAGGAGCAAGGGCAGCTGTGGCAGAGGTCTTACCTTTTGGGTATTCTTGGCTTTGACCTTGGGCCGAGTATCCTGATTCTCCTGGACCTGGACAGCTGCACCCTCAGGCTCTGGTTCATCTGCTCCAGCCTGAGAGTCAGCAGCCTCAGTCTCAGGGGCCTTTGTACTGACCTTCGGATCAGTAACACAGCTGACCTTTTTGGTCTGGGTTGCAGGCATTGTCATAGCCTGCAGGTCAGCCTTCTGCGTCTTGGTGTCAGCTGCTGGGCTCTTGTTTTCAGCTGCCAGAACCTGGGTATCAGTCAGCTGTGTGGTAGTTGAAGGCTGGGTGGCAGCTGCCTCAGAATCCTCTGGGGCCTTCGAGACCTCTGTGGCTTTCGGGTTCCCAGAGGCTTTGGGGACCTTTGCAGCCTCTGAGACCTCTGGTGCCTTTTCAGCCTTCGGTGTCTCTGAGACCTCCAAGTTCTGGGTCGCGGGCAACAGGTCCTGCATCATGGAGCCGCTGTCCTTTTCTGAAGCTTTGCCCTGCAAGGGGAAGCAGCGAAGTTCGCCGACCTTCTCCCCACCCTCAACTATAGAAATGGTCCCCAAATTCCGAGGCACCACTTCTCTGACCTGTAAAGACTTCTACCTGCAGTGTGCTCTGATCACCTCCCCATAAAAAGGTCTCCCCTTCCCCTTAGTAGAAAGTAGTGACAGTACAAGGGCCCTCCCACCCTCTCCCCCTTCCTCCTGGCCTCCCCTCTACTGGGGAGAGGGGATGCACCCCGGCAAAGAAGTGGGTGGAGAATGACAAGGATGGGAGGAGAAGCTCCAAAGATTTGGAGCAGCAAAGGGGGCTGGAAAGGCAAAGCAGTAAGAAAGAGAGGGCAAAAATTGGTCTTACCTGAAAGCGAGTTGGACCTGCACCACTCTCACTTGTTTCAGACATGTCTCAAGTTCACCCGACAAAGCTGAGTCTGAAGAGAAGGCCTGGGTCAAGTGGAGAACCCGCTGAATGTCGTATCCCTTCTTCTGCCTAGAAGCTGATCCTCACCTTTTCTAGGGCCCCACAGCCCAGCCCCTCCCCGAGCCCCAACCAGTAGGTTCTCAGATACAGAAATTCAGTCTTTAGGTCTCAGTTCTCTGCAGCCGCACCCTCCCCTCCTCCAGGAAGATGTGCCAGCGCGGCAGCTCTAAGGACCCCGCCCCCTTTTCCCAGCGCACCCCCCCCAGCCGCAGGCCTGGAATGCGCATGCGCTTATGCTGCAGCGCCCTTTCAACCCCGCCTGCTTTCCCAGTACAAACCCGTTCTTTGAAGTCCACCGTGCACATGCGCATTCAGCAGCTGGCCCTGTCTCCGTGCGAGCCCTTCTCTACACGCCCCTTTCTAGCTATACATAAAGCGCATGCGCAATGGCCACGGTCTCAGTCCAGCACCCAGCCCCTACACACGCCCCTTTCTAGGTCCGCAATGCTGTTCGGCCCCGCCCCCTCCCCACCAAGCCTTCCTTCCAAATTGTCGCAGTGTCTGGTGGTCCCAGCCCCTCCCCTACTCACATCCACCCTATCAATTTCACAGAGCCTCCAAGTCCCGCCCTTTATCCTAACACGCCCCCCTCCAAACGGCAAAACCCAAATTGGTTTGGCTCCTTCCCTGTAACACCCCCTCCTCAACTCAGGACTGAACTAGTGATTCCATCTTGGGCCCAGCCAAACGGGGTCCAGTCCCCTCCCTTCCTAGCTGGATGGATTCGGTAAGATTTGGCTTTTAAGGCAGGTTTTCTCCAAATCCCAGAGGGTGGGGCCGACCCCTAGCAGGCTCTCATCCAAAGCTGGGGCCCATGGCTCACCTCCTCCTCCTACAATTCCCGAATGCGTCCACTCTCTCCAAGCCCCTCCGAAACTCAAGATACTGCCCTCCCCACTAAAGGCCGGAAGTGGTCCCGCCCCTTTCCGCCTCCCTTGGGGGCCTCCGTCCCAGCCCGTCTGCCCTTCCCCCCTCATCACTCCTTATCCCCCCCCTCCTTATTCCCTCTGCCTGACTCCGGACTCCCTATTTCCCATCGCATATCCTATTTACCCTAAGAAATCTCTTCCCATTCCTTACATCCTCCTCTGTATTACCTATGCACAACCCCCCCAATGTTCCTTAACCCTTCTCTGCATACCCCTATTCTCCTCTCTGGATCTTGTCTCCCCCTCCACATCCCCCCCCGTATTCCTCCTTCTCCTCCCAACATGCACAGTTCCCCTTTTTCTCTCCTTCACCTCCGACAGTCTCAGCTGTCCAGTCCATATACAGCCTACTACTTTCTTGGTTGTTCTCTTTCCCACACCGCATTAAAAGCAGCACCTCTGCTCCAGCTACAGTAGTGAAATAAGAATTGTCCACCTGCCCAGCTGTAGGTTTCGGGAGTTAGAACCACTGTCTCGTCGCCAGGAAAGCCCAGTCTTGTCCTCTCACCTTGTCCTCTAGCGAGTCTGGGATGCGTGTGCCTGCTCTCAGTCCCTCTCGAAGTCTCAGCCTCCTGGACTAGAGCTGCAGACAGCCCAGCCCAGCCCAGCCCAGCCCCTTTCCGCAGCCCCCTGCCCTCCGCCCCCCTCCTCGGGGGTGGGGCAATGGGGCCCTGCTCAATGCTGTCTGACGCCAAAGCCCATGTTTATGCCACTGTACCAGGCTCGGTCTGAAGCCCTTCCAACCCAAACTGCCCCACGAAAACGGTTCATTCATTTAATTTATTTATTTTATATCATAATTTTCTCTTACTATAAAGGTAGTGTGTTGTCGTGTGAAAATCAGAAAATGCAGAAATATGTAACGGACAATGAAAGGCTATCTTTAATCTCAT
Source organism: Cricetulus griseus (assembly GCF_003668045.3). NCBI lineage: Eukaryota > Metazoa > Chordata > Mammalia > Rodentia > Cricetidae > Cricetulus > Cricetulus griseus. The sequence goes on along the minus strand of NC_048604.1, from coordinate 108,703,416 downwards.
TCCCCCAAAATAGTCATGATTAACATTTTGATAGACATTCCTCCATATTTTTCTATTCATAGTCTGATTATTTGTGCTTTCTCTCCACACAGGCTATATAGTATACCTACTGTTCTGTAACTGCTTTTTTCAGTTATGTATTCAAACGTCTTTTCCTTAGTGGGTATTTTTCTTAGTAGCGCATAATGGTTTCTTGTATAGATGTCCTTTAATTTATTTGCTTGGTTTCAGCTTGCATGTACTTTTGGATTGTATCCCCTTTTTTTGAACTATTACAAAAAATGCTACAAGGAACATTCTGGTGTCTATATTGGACTCTTTTGTGTTTTAGAATGTTTTTCTGATTCAAATAGTTTGAAAAAGACTTCCATTTTCAGTGTATGTTAATTGTACAAAGTAATGAGTTTTATTATGGCATTTACAGACTCATCCACATTAACAAATCTCACTATTTTGAGATGGCACTTATGTCACCTAATGAATTCACATAAAGAATTGGGTCTCTTCAAGAGAACAAGATAAAATATAAAAACAAGGAGAAGTAGACAAAACCATTATTAGCAATAGAGCACATGAATGCAGACCCAGAAAAGTTTATTAGAAACTATAATGTACTACATAACAGTTACAGAAATAAAATTCAAGACCTTTCTTACACACGAATGATCACTAGTCTACTTCATGAAGTTACCTTTCCCTTTACTAAACAAATGAAATATACTGAATCCCTGTGCTCTGCAGACATTTGATCCACATACATTTCACACATCATCAAGGGGGGTTATATACTCCCGTTTCATCTTCTGTGAACTGTTACTTCTCCAAAGTTTGTAATGTCACACTAGCACTTTCTTACCTCCTAGACTTTCTGTGCTGATCACATTAGACCAGCCTCTCATTTTCTTCCAATTCTGGCACCCTGAATTCCTCTCCCTTCGAAGTTATAATAAACATTCGATAGCAAGATAATAAGTTCCCAAACCTGAGGGTACTGAAAGTCTATTAAAGAGCCCTACAGCTGGAGACAGCATGAATGTTGTAGGTGTGTATTTTATCGAAGAAGGACTTAGGTGTTGTGTGGAGATTGAGTGTCTTCTTGGAAATAGAGAGCATAACTGTGACCTTGGTAGCCATCCAAGCAAGCAGTGCTTGTCGTTTGTCCTAGAGTATTAGCTGCAGAGATAGTGAGGAGATGGGCGGGGGTGGGGTGGGGTGCACATTAGGACTTGAGTTATTGGACTGTGTGCGGATGAATTTGAAAGAGGAACATATTCAAATCTTGGGATCTTTATTTAACTGATAGTGTAGATGGTGACCCTTCCACTGAGACATGGAGGAATGGATTTAAGAGGAAATGAATGTTGGTTTTGAAGCACCTGTGGTTCATCCAGGTGGAAATACTGTATTGGCAGTTGAATGAGCATGTCTGAAACTCAAGAAAAAGGCCCAAGTAAAGACTGTCAATCTAGAAACTGTCATTATATAAATGGGTCTTTAATTCACAGGAAAGTGCACCCAGGAGGAAGGAATGCATCAAACTGGAAGATACTGAACCCAGAAATGAGCCCCAGAGGTCAGAAACATGTATGGATGGTATGGCTGAAATAAATGAAAAGAAGTCGTAAGGTGTGACCAAAGAAAAGACAGGATTTGAAAGGCATTTTTAAGAAGTGGTTCTCAAACTGTGGGTTGAGAGGGTCAAATGACTCTTTCCCAGGGATCACACATCAGATATCCTGCATAGCAGATATTTATATTACGATTAATAACAGTAGCAAAATTACAGTTATGAAGTCGCAACAAAAATAATTTTATGGTTTGGGATCCACTCAACACAACATGAGCCTGGGTTTGATCTCTGTCACTGGTTTTAAAAATACACATATTGCTGGTTTTTTTTTTTTCAGCTTTATGTGGTAGCATACAACGGCAATTCCCACATTTAGGAACCAAAGACATCAGGATTAACTAACCTGTGTTACATAGGGGGAGAGGAGCAGAAGGGGAGAAGGAGAGAGGGAGGGGAGGAATACATGTGTTTAAGATGTTAAATATTGGGGAAGTCTAGGAAAGCAAAGCATAAGAAAAAGTCCAGGCATATTTACAGGTAAATCTCTGGTGAGCTTGGAAAGAATATCTTCAGTGCAGACATTTGCAGAGTCAATTGCTAATTACTTAACCTGATATCCTCTCTCTTCATTTTCTCTAGTCATGGAAGATCTCATTTTTAGGATACAGAAGCTCTGCCCTGGATAAAGACAGAGAAGACTACAGTTACACTTAAGGACAGCATCGCAGTAAGTGAAAAGAACCCAATTCTAGACAACTCTGTGGGATAGATTGCCTACCCCTGGCTTTCTTTTAATAAGATAAATAAGTGTATGTCTCATTTAGCCATTATTTTGTATGTCTCATTTAGCCATTGTTGTTTCAGAGTCTATTCTGTGCAACACTTTACTGGTGGTTCTGAATGTCATATGTGGTATTCGTGACAGTGAGTAGATTTTCAAGAAATACCTGAGCTTGCCATCTGTGCCTATTTGCCAGCCATTTTTTCTGCTGTTTTTTCTTCTGAAAAGTATATGTAATTGTCTATATTCCAGTTAAGCAGAGCACTTCACTGTGAGCTGACACTTTCTCTTGCCTAGAAACTTCTTCTCATACATCAGCTTCCCCTGTCCTCTCTCGTTCCATTTCCAACATTTAGAGTTCCACATTGTCTTGCTAGTGGTCTCTCGGGAGGAACGGAATTAGAACCTTGAATATTATCGAATTTAATGAAGTAAACTAAATCTCAGTCCAAGTTCATCAGAGAGGTAATGCCCTTCCTTAATTTTACTGCCTTCCTAACACAATGCCATAAATATCCTTATCTTAGGACATAGAGATGGGGGGCTACGACCTTATCTAAAAAGGAAAAAACCAATTAGCTCAAAGTCTTTACCTTTTGACTAGAGAAATTTCCTTCCATTTTCTTCTTATGTTCTGTAGAGTCTTTTGATCATCAGCATTAATCTGCACAATCTGTAGAGCCTAAGTCGTTATGCTCAAGGCCTGTTTCCAATAACCATAGGCCATCAGAAAATACCTGAGATTGTGGTCAGCAGGCGCATGCACTTGCCCTAGAGCCTGATGGCCTGAGCTTGATCCCAGGGTCCCATATGGTGGAAAGAGAGAATTGACTCCAGCAAGTTGTTCTTTGACCTCCACATGAGCGCCATGGAACGCACGCACGCACGCACACACACACACACACACACACACACACACACACACACACACACACCATCAGGCTCTATGGCTGCTCTCTCTTTTGATCTACTGGTGGAATCCTGTTGTAAGGCAATTTAACTCACTCTCTGTTACTCTAAACTCCGAGGACTATCTATGCAAAAGGAGACAGACAGACAAACAGACAGACAGACAGACAGACAGACTACCTTTTGTTAAATAAAAGATAGATTCCCCATATATATGAAATCCTGATATTCTGGACTAATACCACTTCTCCCAGGTTCTTTGTACACAGAAGCCTCCTAAAAACAAACCTGTGAGAAAGGATTTCTCACATCGAAAAGAAAATGGGGACCAACTATCTACTAGGCACCATCACAAAGGTGACCCTTCCTCATAAAAGGTTTAGATTTGAGCAAGTCATTTTCAAGTCCTCTTCTGGCTACAGGAAGCTGTTCCTTTACTCCAATAAAATTTTCAAAAGCATAAAGGCTTACATTTCTACAGTGTGAGCGCCAGCCTTATTGGATAGAGGACAACATTAGGGGATAAGAAAGATAGCTTACCAGAGGCAAGCTTTCATCTAAATGGGTATGCAGCACAGAGGGGTTTTGAGCCCAACTCAATGGATATCAAATACCAGTGTTTTAACCATGATATTACATTGCTGGTGGTTTTAAGTCCCGTATGCTTTCCAAGTGCTGTGGTTTGGTTTGGATGTTGTTTCTCTCCCAAGGGTTCGTGTGCTGAAAGCTTGAGACTTGGTGGAATGATTTGAATTAGTGGAATCTTTCAGAAATGCAGCCTACTGAAAAGAGACGAGGTCACTGGGCTAATCACTGTTGGGAGAGGTTGATGTCATTCTCTTGGGACTCAGGTGAGTTTCTATAGTTGTGAATTATTATTAAAAGATTCATACACACCTCAGCATTTGAGCTCTCCTTGTATGTGCTTCCACCATGATGCTATTCATCTTGTTGAAATTCAGGCAGGGCTGCAGGAGATGGAACCAACTAATCTTGGACTTTGAACATGCAGCCTTGGGCACTTTACTATAGTAATAAAAAACAAAATAAAAATAAAAAACCAGCACTCTTCCTAAATATGTTAAGGGCATTACAGTATGATTTCCATCTGAAGAGTCAAGTCTAACTGGATATTTCCATTTAGAACATGTCATAAGACATACACATTTCGAGACAGGTTTGGTGGTGTAAACCTGTAATCACCTTGCTTGGGAGGAAGAGGCATGATTCTCCCACATTCCAGGCCAGCCTGTGTTACATAGTGAGTTCTAGACCAGCTAAGGGCTACAGTGCAAGACCCATATTCGTGGAGGGAAACATTTTATTACAGTTGTGAGGTCGACATAATATTTTAAATATTTTTATTAAATTCTGAAGTGTACATAGTAACAACTCAAACGAAATATTATAAAATATTATAAAAATGATCCCATGCAACCAGTATTTATCCCTAGTGCACCAATGGGCTTTGGGTGCCCATTCCCTATGGAGGGATACTCTCTCAGTCTAGATACACAGGGGAGGGCCTAGGCCCTGTCCCAAATGATGTGACAGACTTTTATGATCCCCCATGGAAGGCCTCACCCTCCCTGAGGAGTGCATGGGGGTAGGATGGGGAGGTCAGTGGGGGGGCAAAGGAGGGTAGGAGGGGGAGGGAACTGGGATTGATATGTAAAATAAAATTGTTTTTAGTTTGAATAAAAATTAATTAAAAAGAAGATAAGAAAAATTAATGTAAGTATATGCTAGTTTACATTAAATATTCATTGAAATGATCATCTTTCCCTTAATAAAAATACTTAAGAAAAAATGATCCTGTGTCTCAACTCTCCACGTCTCCATCCTACACTTGTGAAACCACCTTTTGAAATGTTTTTAAGTTGTCATGCAAGTGTATATTGTATTGTTGGCCATATTTCCCCCTCCCCTTTTTCTTCTCCTTCTTCCCCTTAGCCCTCTTTGTTCCCCTAGGCACTTTCACTTCTGCTTTCATATACATGATTTTATGTATCTATAGATGGTCTAAGAACCACAAATAAGAGAAAACATTTATGTCTTTCTGAGACAAGCTTAATTTGCTTAATAAAATTATCATCTCCAGTTGGATCTGTTTTTCAAGAAACAATGTAAGTTTGTTCTCAAAGCCCCTCTTTTTTTGGTTTTACATCCACCATTGGGTCTCTCTACAACACTTGATAATGCTACTTCTTAGCTTACAAAATTGAGACAATGTCACATTAAGTCCCCAAGATAAGGATGAAGATGCTCTTCATGCCCAGAGTTTCTGTGTTTTTCTCTCCACTCACCCCATCAGTACTTTTTTGTTATTGCTTAATTTGTAGCCTGAAAAAGAGAGACCTCTATTTCCTATTTTGTCTATTTTTAAAATGATTTCAACTGCCTGCTTTTTATTTTATTTTCAAGTATATTTTTATTTTTTTGAGATTGTAGTTACATCCCTCTCCTCTTCCCTTTCCTTCCTCCAATCCTTGTACCCCTCACTCACTTCCCTGTCAAATGCATTGACTCTTTTTTTAAAATTATGGCTACAGTTTTTCTATGAATATATATGTGTGCGTACATACATATCCCCAAATATATAAATACAACCTGTTTGGTCATATTTATATGTTTTCAGGGATGACCATTGGTATGGAATAATCAATCAGTGTGTTCTTCTTGGTCAAGACTATTTCTCCCACTCTCAGCATTGCTTAATTGTCTGTAGTTCTTTAGCTAGGGTTAAGGTCTCATGGCCTTTCCACCTTCTATGTTAGCATGTGTATTGGGATTTTCCTTGTTCAGATAGTGTTTAGTCAGCCATGTTGTTAAGAGACTTTATGGGTCTAGCTTCTCTGACATTTCAAGGAGACAAAATCTCACAACAAACTTCCTGCTTTTCTGGTTCTTACACTCTTTCTGCTCCCTCTTCTGCAATGATCCTTGAGACGTAGCTGAAGGAGTTGTGTTGTAGGTATGTCAGTTGGGATTGGGCTCCACATCTCTGCAGTTTGATTGGTTGTGATTTTCTGTAATGGTCTTTCAGTTGCAAGGAGAAGTTTCCTTGAGGAGGGGTGAGAACCATGCTTATCTAAGTATAAATAGCAGAAGGTACATTGCCAGCTTCAAAGGGAGGGAAGCAACTTCACAGCCATGATGTCTATGAACACAACAACTGGCATGGTGCTATAACGCTGAGGTTACAATAGTAGAATGAATACATGGGAAGAAACCATCATCTCTCTGGGGATATTATGCCTGGTACGGAAACCTAGCCAACTGCCAGGGTCTAGGGAATTCATAGATCTTGGAGGAGAATGTACAACCGCCATTTTACAAAGCCAGTATTATTCCTAACTGCCTGCTTTTAAAAACAAAGATATTAGCTGCACATTGCCCATCACTGTCCTACATTATCTCTTTGATCTTTCCTTTTACGTTATACATATTACTGACATTTATGTTCTGTTCTGCAGTATTAACGAGATCTTCCTCTCTTTGTCTTTCCAGGGTAGCTCTTAAACCTAAAAACCAATAAACAGTATTTACATTGTCTTGACTATGTAAATATTTTTTTCCAAAATCCAGCTAAGTAGTGAGCCAAGAATACACTTCCTTCTTTACAAGTCCAATGCCATTAACCTTGGAACTCTTAAAGGAGACTTTTTCTTTCTCAAATCAAGTTCTGTTTCATACTCCATTAGTTGCTTATAACCATATTTTATTTTGTTTTATATTTGAACCACTACTTTCTTGTATATATGTAGACTTTGTAACAGGTTTTATTCTTCCATAAATTATATGCTTTTATTATGTCAACTCATTAAACAAATATTTATTGTCTGCTAGGTATTAGATGCTGTTCTGGGAGCTGAAGACATAACTGTGGAGAAGACAGAAAGCAATGCCTGATTCCCATGGAGTTGATTCTAGTAAGGGGAAGAGAGGAAACAATTGGATAAAGAAGTAAGATCTGTAACAACTTAAATAAAGTGCTATGGAGAAAACAAAAGCCAGGTGTGATGGTGCATTCTTTACTCCCAGCACTCAGAAGCCTAGGGAAGGAGGATCTGGAGTATGAGACCAGTCTGAGTTACATAGTAAAGCTCTGTCTCATAGAATCAAGGGGCAGGGGGACAGGCAGAACTAATAAACTGGGTAAAAGAGAGAGAGAATAGCAATTAAGAAAGGAGGTTATTTCCGTTTTAAATATGCTGGTTAAATATCACCAAAGGAACTAGTAAACAAGGAGAAGCCCATGAGAAGAATGCATGGTACCCCAGAGAAGGGGAAGGGGACAGGATCTCCTGAGTGGATTGGGAGCATGGGGGTAGGGGAGAGGGAGATGGGAGAAAGAGAGGGGGAGAAGAGGAGGGGAGAGTAGGAAATGGGGGATCAGGAAGGTTGAGTTGGGGGAAGAAAGAAGGAGAGCAGGATGAGAGATACCATAATAGAGGGAGCCATTATAGGTCTGAGGAGAAATCTGGCACTAGGGAAATTGCCAGAGATCTACAAGGATGACACCAACTGGCAATCTAAGCAATAGTGGAGAGGCTACCCTAAATGCCCTTCCCCTATAATGAGACCATAGAGCCTTCATCCAGTGGCTGATGGAAGCAGTGGCAGAAGCCCACATCTGAACACTGAACTGAACTCGAACCCAGTTGTAGAGAGGGAAGAGTGATGAGCAATGAGGTCATCTGTGTAAGCCACAGAAACAGCTGACCTGAACAAGGGGGTCTCATGGACCCCAGACTGATGTCTGGGAGGCCAGCATGGGACTGATCCAGACCCCTGAATGTGGATGTCAGTGAGGAAACCTCAGCACTCTATGGGGCCTCTGGTAGTAGACCAGTATTTATCCCTGGCATAAGAAAGGACTTTGGGAACCCATCCCATGTGGAAGGATGCTCTGTCAACCTAGACACATGGGAGAGGGCCTAGGCCCTGACCATAATGATATGACAGACTCTGGGGATCTCCCATGGAGGGCCTCACCCTTCCTGGGGAGCAGAGGGGGCATGGGGAGGCTAGTAGGGGTGGGGAGGAGGGGAGGGAGAGGGAGAGGGAGCAGGGATTGACATGTGAAGCAGGCTTGTTTCTAATTTGAACTAATAAAAATAATTTGGGGGGAAAGCATGCTGGTTAAGAAGTAACTCACAGAAATGGTGGAATAAAATAAGGTGAGAGAGCTAAGTGGATATCTGAGAAAAGATTTTCCAAGTGGAAAGGTAAGAACCTACTCATAGCATTGTTCCCATCCCTGGCATTTTGGAAGAACATGGAAGTCCAGGGTTGCTAGAGCAGTAGAAGGAGAAGGGAGAGGAGTAATGGGCTGTGTGATGAGAATGGTAATGAAGGCTTGCCTCACTAGCTCCTCTCACATAAGGTTCAGTAAATGAACCTTGGTGGATTCCACCATTTGAACAGGGAGATGAAAGAATGTGGATTGGGTTTTAAAGGGACCTGGAAATATACTGATGGAAGACAGATGGTGTGGGAGCTTCGGCAGTGACTGAGGTGGTGGTCCCAGGCTTAATTTTGGGCTTTGGATACAGTTTTGGTTTTTGGATACAGTTTCTTGACACTCAGTATGTAGACCAGGCTGGCCTCTGGGTTGCAGCAATCCTCCTGCCCCAGCCTTGCCAGTACTCGGATGACAGGTATGCACCATCATGCCCAGCTCCTGATACACTCAAAAAACTTTTCTTTAAAACCTTTTCCCTTCCCTATTTCTCCTACTGAGTTGCCTCATCCAGCCTTAATATGAGGGAGGTGCCTAGTTTACTGCAACTTGATATGCCATGTTTGGTTGATATCCATGGGAGGCCTGCCCTTTGGGAGCAGAGAGGAAGCAGGGAGACTGGGAGGAGAGAAGGGAGGGGAAACAACGGTCAGGGCATAAAAATAATAATTAAAAAACATTTTCCATACAATATGTTTTGATCATATTCTTTTCCTTCCCCAAACTCCTCCCAGATCATCCCCATTCTGCTACCCACCCAATTTCATGCTCTCTCCCTCCTTCCCTCCCTCACAAAACTCTGAAAAAACAATTTTTTAAAAAACTCATTTTAAAAAGGGAAGTAACAATATGACAAATATACCGAGACAAAATGTTTCATTATTTTTCTTTTAGTCTGTAACTCATTTCTCTAAATGTTGTGTCTGCTATGTTGATCTGTATCTTTGGCATTTTTCTTTCATATTTCCTGTTTGGTTTTTTTTGTTTGTTTGTTTCACCTTACATTCCAAGAGATTTCCTCTATGTTATTTTCCAATCTTTCTGTTGACATTTTTATTTCCAGCAACTTCTTTTCCATTTCTGAGGTGTCTTTCTTTTCTCTGATTGTTCTTGTTTTGTAGCATCTAATTCTTGCTTCATGCATGTCACATTTTCTTGAATGATTGACAAGTATAATTTTCTCCTGAAGTTCTCTTTTGTTACTCAAATTTCCAACTTGCTCTGGGTTCGTTTGTTCTATTTGCTTGTTTTGGCTTCTTGCTTTCATAGTACAGGCTTTCTTAATTTCCCTTGGTTATCTGTTTGTCTTTAAGAGAGAGTGGGCACCTGCTGAAGTTTTCTCTGTTGCTATATAAACAAAGCTTCTCCGCAGCTAGGACTGTCTTCTATGAGGAAATTTCTTCCTCTTCTTTTTTAAAAACATGTTCTCACATATTCTAGGCTGTCCTTATACTCCCTGTGTGGCTGAGGATGACCTTGAACTTCTGATCCTCCAGCCTCTCCCTCCCTAGTGCTGAGATTACAGACAAGCTACACCACATCCCTTTTACACAGCGCTGAAGACCCAACCCAGCACTTCATGAATATCCCTAAAGGCCAGAATGAGACTTTGTTGTGCAGTGCTGAATGCCATAAAACAAATCCAGGTGTCTTTGTGATCTTCATGCCAATTTATAAAAAGTCTTCAGAGAGTTTTGATGTTGGAAATCTTGTGAATGTAATCTATGTTCATGTAAGTTCGTTAAAGGTTCTGATACATGCTAATGGCCCCTGTGCAGGCACAATCCTCAATTTATCTTCCACAGGACCTTCAGATACTGGGCTCAGAGCATCTCAACCCTGCATCTTTCTGCCCCTTTCATGTCTCCAGTAGGACAGGGGGCTCCCCATGCTCTTTTGTTGACGTTTTGAGGCAGGATCTCACTGCAGAGGCCAACTTGGCATAGTACTCACCATATAATGTAGGCTACCATCAAATTCATAGTTCTGCACCAGTCTTCCAAATGCTGGGATTATACATGTATAGCACTATGCTAGGCCACCATACTTTGATTTTTGCCATACCTCATCCCACCATGCATTTACTGAACATCTACCAGATATCAAGAATTTCAAAAGTACAGGCTCAGTGTTGACACTTTTAGGAAATATCACTGTTATCCCCATTTTACAGATGAGGGAACTGAGGCTGCAGAGTGGTAAGTTTTCTCGCTGAATACCATGCAGCCAGTAAGCAGCCGAACTGCAATTCCAACCCAGATGTTCTCAGTCCTGAGCCTGTGTTTTAAATGGCCAAATTATATACTCTTTCTCATCTCTACTGCAGCCCATCTTGTCCTCTGGCTATTCTTGAGATTGGAAACCTCATTTCTGTGGAACCTCTACACTGTTATAGTCCCTCCCATGTCAAGACTAAAGAGAGCAACAGAAAAGACCAATGCTGGGTATTTGCTTCTCCAACTCTCTTAAAGGCTGCTACCTTTTTAAGATGATCAGTGCTCAGTGACCTTTCTCTGGCTCCAGTTATTGAGCTCCAGTGGATGTTTATAGGAAAGAAAAACCCCACCCTGAGCCAACATAGCAAACAGACAGACCCAGCACTCTGGTATGTTTAGTTTCCATTCATCTTACAGCTGGATGAAGGGGAAAAAGGAGGCACAGAACTGGCCCTTCTCCAGGCAAGATGCCAGCCCCATTTCTTGGACAATCCTGGTTTGTGTAGGCCTCAATGCCACATTCAGAGACATCCCCACCCTTCAGCATGGTCCCTCCCTCTCAAGAGAAGGAATACCTGGAAGTTTAAAAGAGGAAGGCCTTGGAGATCAGGGCCAGACATTCTGGATGAGAACAGCAGGCCCAGGCCAGAAGTGGCACCATGTCTGAATGGAGGTGCCTCAGCTGTGTCAGTGTTTTGCTGACCATTCTCCTAGACCCAACACACCAGGGACCCCATGGCTCTGCTTCATCAAACAGCAAGGTCAGTTCTAGCATAAGAAGACAGTGCTCTGCAAGTGGTGAGAAAAGTAGCTTCTTGGGGTGGGAGGAGCAGAAGTTTCTCAGTCTGTTTCTCCTGGGCTGAGAAGCAAGGGCCAGAGAAAAGAGTTACTCATTGCTATGTTCAAGTCAGGTGATGTGCCAATAGTCTCCGTTATTGTTTAAGTTAGTCCTTACAGCATCCCTGTAAACCACACTCTCTTCTTATCCACATTAGAGAGAGGAGGAAACACAGGCTCAGAGGTTAAGACATAGGAAGCAGCAGAGCCAGAACTTAAACCTACGCCCAACTGATTCCAGATTCCCTCTATGACCCACTTCCCCATACTAAGAACCAACGAGATGTATGTGATCTGGGGGAGATGGAGGGATCATAACTTCAGGGAAGGTATGGAAGAAGATAGCTATCTTCTGCTGGGTGACCTCAGTGTCTGAGCGTCTGCTAACAAATCTTTAAGATGTGGGAGATACTAGAACTTAACTCCTCAGACTGTGAGAATTAAATAGGATCATGAGTGCTGAACACTTACCATCATTACAGTATATTACTGTACTTATCAGACTCAATCTTTATAGCTGAAATCATAAAAAACTAAGTATCATATTGCCTTGTAATAATGTAGGGCCTGATGAATACATCTATTCTGTTACATTCTAAAGCTTTGCTAAAATGTTACATTCATTCTAAAGTGAAATCTGTGGACCACCACCAGCAGTAGCAGCAGCTTCAGTGGATTCAGAAGCAAGGAGGACATCAGCCTCTTCCTGCCCAAGGATTGCTATATTAGAACCCATATTTGGCAAGATCTTGAGTTTCATTAAAATCAGAGAAGTGCTTGTCCAGAGGTACTTTGATTTGGGATTGTCTGGAAACCTTTAGTTCTGAGATTTGCTTACTGCACTCTCAGGCAGGTCCATGTATGACAGAGGTAATTTTTCCTTCAGGTGCTTCAGCTTCTCCTCCTCCATCCTGAAACCAGTTCAGGAACCTTGAGCTCAAAACCTTGAGCTCGCATCTTGGCCAATAAAGGACTCTCTCTAACCCACCTCTTTTGCATTCTCAGTTGTTGATGACGAGCTATTCCATACGTTCCACCGTGGTGTCTCGTTATGCACACACTTTGGTCACCTCTGTCCTCGCCAATCCACATGATGAAGCCCATGAAGCCATCTTTGACCTGGATCTACCTCGCCTCGCCTTTATCTCTAATTTCACAATGTAAGTCGGCTTCCAAACTCACTGCCCCATTCATCTGTGCATACATTCTTTCAGTCTGTTTGCTCCTTTACTAGTGTAAAGCAGTGAAGAGGGTGAATTTAAAAATCAGATTCCTTGAGTTTGAATCCTTCCTCTGGCAACTGTGGGACTCAGGACAGGCTACCTAACTTTTGAATAATTTTTGAATCTTATTTTACACATCTGTAAACTACAGATAAAATTAGAAACCACTTGCAAGGATTAAATGAATTAAAACATGTGGAAATCTAGGCTAACATTAGTGCCCAGTGTGTGACCAATACTTGATAAAATTAGCTTTTGCGGAGGGGGGGGGACCTTTTCCTAATACTGAAGGCATGGCTTACATGGTTCTGACTAGATATGATGGAAAGATGGACTGGAAATAGTCTCTAATCTCAGTCTACTGTCTAATGGAGGACACAAAAAAGAGGACGATCAGGACTTAAATAAGATACTCTAGGAGAAATCTGAATGAAAAATGGTGGGAACCCCAAGGCCCAGCATGAGACAGTGATCAGTTTTGAACTCCCATCAGTGGAAGAAAGTCTTGGATAAATGATGCTTAAATTATGAGATGTTCACTAGCCCAGCACTATGGAAGCAAGCCTGGAAAATTAAGACAAAGAACAAAGACTCAAATGTTCTCCCATTGAGGAGAAAGTGCATGTACTTCTATGTACTGAAGTGTAGATAGCAGGCAGAGGGTAGAAAAGTGGTCAGAAATGAGAACTGAGAGGTAGGAAAAGACTAGGCTTTTAGGGGCTTCCAATGTGAAGGCAAGAGCATGGAACCCACACATATTAAATACACTATAGAACAAATATATATTACAAGGGTTATACATATCAGTCATCAAAGAGTAATGGAAAGCTCCATAAATAGAGTATTAATATTCTTCCATTCCCCTTTATTTGTTCCCAGAATACCCAGGGACCTGTATATCCCATTTTAGAGATAGCTGGGCCCCTTAGAGAAGAGATATGGCAATTGTGGTAAGCAAGTATTGACAATATAGAAGCAAGACTAAGCTGGAAGAGCCAGCCAAGAAGCTTGGAAGCTGAGAAGAGCCCTGTAGTAGAACATGGAAGGAGAACATGATGGTGGAATTTGAGAGACCACTGGAGAGAGAAACAACCTGTTTATGGTGGGAGTATGAATGGTGATTGCCTATTTCTATGTTTTGTTGTGTTAGATGGAAGGCAGTGGGTGAGATGAAGCCCGAGGGAAGAGTAGATGAATGGAAAGCTTAGTGCGGTTGCCTCAGTCCACAGCCACCATAGCGTGAGTTGTGCAAAGGTTTCTGGAGTTGGGGATGTAGCTAGGTCAGATGTTTTCCTAGTATGCCCAAAACCTTGGATCCAGTTCCCATCACCAGATAAAACTGCCATGGTGGCACACACAGTCATACAAGCACTTGGGAGATGGAAGAAGGAAGATCTGAAGTTCGAGGTTATCATCCTCAGCTGTGTATAGTTTGTTCAAGTTCAGTGCCAGCCTTAGCTACGTGAGATCTTGCTTCAAAAGGACAAAAGGGAAGGGGACTCCTGTCTTTGAGTGGAGAATCTCTCAGAGTTAGTAGATTAGGAAGTCCAAGTCAAACAGAATTTCTGCCCTTGCTTGGTCACTCTCTCCCCATGAGTCAGGAGAAGGCTCTTGTGCTATCAACAATATTTATGGCCCTAAGCCCATGTTGTGCCATCAAGAACCTCCAGCTGCACGTTGGAGAGTGGCTAGGTTGGAAGAGATGATTGGTGTGAAGTCAGTATAGGGGAGAAGAACTGAAATAACGAGAGGGGACTTCCCTGTAGCAGGATTTCCAAGTGGGTAAGACTTGAAGCAACCGAGATCATTGCAAGTAGAGGACCAAATGAACCAAATACAAGAAGAAATGCAGTCCCCCCAAACAAACAAACAAACCACTGGCAAGTTATGAAGTGTGGGGGCCAACCTGAGAGTTTGCAAGTCAGTTGATGTAAAGACTGAGCATTAGGCAGAATGGGGGTTCGTTTCAATAGGGGAAAAAAAAAAACACCGAAAGGATTTTTAAAAAATTTAGCAAAGCAAGCTGGAGAAATAAATGTTCCTGGGCAGACTCTGTGGAAAGTATGCTGGCTGGAGGCAGCACACACACAGAGGCCCCAGTGTGCTACTGCCAGAGTCGCTCCACCCTACCACCCCAGCCCCCAGGAGACCTTGAGGCCCAGCCAGCTCTGTCCACCCCCACACTAGCCCAGCCTCAGCAATACTGTTTCAGCTGCCTTGAAACACTCCTTGCCTAAGTAGTCTCCTCTGCCAGCTGCATATCTTCCCTTAGCATTCCTGGAAGCTGCTACTATCTGTGCCCTAGTTACTCCATTTGTGAAATGGAGACAGCTGTTCTTGCCTCCCACAGAGGTATATTAATGTTCTCTAGGACACCAAATTGTCACAGCTCAAAGGTAGCTCTGACCCCATCCATTTCTTCCCAGTTTGAGACTGATCCAACACTTCACATTCCTTGCTGCAATATGAGCTCGTTGAGTCTTGAGTTCAAAGCCTTGGATTCTCTAGCCTTCTTTCTATAGCTCCCTTCTCTTTGATCCACTATTCCATGAAACACAGCCTGACTTTTCTTCCTGTCATCCTGGGATGCTTGTTATGAAATGATGGCATGATTACTGCAGGCCAGGCATAAGCAGAAAAGCAGGCAGACATTTTTTTGCCCTCAAGGAGCTTATAGTCTCCTAGAGAAGGTAAGACATGGAAAACATAAACTAATATGCATCAGTTTGTCTATGAGAAGGGCTACTAAAGAAGAGTAGCAAGTAGAGCAAGGGAGACAGACACTGAGTAAAGGTACCAGTCTAGAATGATCAAAGACCAAGTGACATTAAACAGAGACCTGAAGAGCGTAGTGTGAAGACTTACAAGGATCTGGAAGAGGAACATTCTAGGCAAAAGGAAGAATAATTACAAAGGTTCTGAGACAAGAATTGCTGACCAAGTTCAAAAAGGGGCCAAGGAACACACTATACACAACACCTAAAACTACAGACATCATAAGGGTCTAATTTGATGAGTGGATACCTAAATGCACCATAAAAAGAAATGACATCTGCTACTTGTGACAACATAATTGGGCTAGGCATGGTAATCTATGTCTCTAATCGCAGCATAGAAAAGGCTGTAGCTAGAATATTGGATGTTCAAAACAGCTTAGACCACATACCAAAACCCTGTTTCAAACAGTTGTTTCGTTTTCTGGTTTGTTTTTCTTCTGTTTGTTTGTTTTTAATCTCGTTTTGATCTTGATGTAGTTGCTCAAGACCAGCCTAAGGTAGAACAAAAACAACAACAAAACAGCCCCCTCAAATTTTGGTTAGAGAGATGACTTGGCAGCTAAGAGCACTGTCTGCTCTTTCAGAAGTCCTGGGTCCCATTGCCAGCACCCACATGGCAGATCACAAGAATCTGTAACTCTAGTTCCAGGGGATTCAACACCCTCCCTGGCTTCTTTAGGTACCAAGCCTGTACATAGTATGCAGTCATATACGCAAGCAAAACATCCATGCACATAAAATAAAATAATAAATTTATTTTTTGCAAACTCTCAAACCCTGTCAATTGGATGGAAGGGGAGGTCATTATGCTAAATGAGTTATGTCAGGCACAGAAAGGCAAATGCCCCATGATATCACTCACATATGGAATCTAGATGGTTAATTTCATAGAATTTGAGGATGGAATAATGATTTCTCAAGGCTGGTAGGAGTAAGGGGTCAGGAAAGGTGGGGAAATCTTATCACTGTTAGGCAGGGCCAGCAAGCTCTAAGGCACTGTTGTACAGTGTAGTTTAAAAGAAGGGTTTTGAAAGTTTCACCACAAGTGATAAATGTTTGAGGATATACAAATGATTTAAACATTACACAAGGTATATATGTATCATGGCTATCAAACATTAAATACAATGAGTATTTAATGCAACTTTTTTTAAAAGTACATGCAACTTTTATGGGATACTGGAGTCCAGTATCTGGAGTCCAGAGGTTAGCTTCAGGTGTCTCTAAGGCACCATCTACTGTTTTATGAGACAAGCTCTCCCACTGACCTGGAACCTACTAGTAAGCTAGGCTGGCTAGCCAGTGAGCCCCAAGAACCTGTTTCTCTTTATCTCCCCAATGCTGGTAATCCAAGAATGGCCCACTATACATACTCTATCTTTTTTGCCTGGGTTTTGGGGATTAAACTCAGGTTTTGTACTTACAAAGTAAGCATTTTATTGGCTAAGCTATCTCCTGGGCACCACCTTATATTCTTTTAAGTGTAAGTTAAAAATAATTTTAACTTTAATTTTTGAAATTATCAAGAAACAGATAAAAATATTAAGTTGAAGGCCTTTAGAGGTGCAGAGTGAGCCTTGTTCAAACAAAACAAAAAAGCAAAGAAAGTGAAGGATAAAAAGGCAGGATCATGCTGCATAGTGAGTTCAAGGCTAGCCTAAGCTACATGGTGAAGCACTGTCTCAAAAAGCTGATGACATAGTTTGGTCTCATAGAGCTTACCTAGCATGTGCAATGCCCTAAGTTCCACCCCCAGCTTTGCCAAAATAGAGGGGGGAGGGAGGAGGAGAAGAAGTAAGATGGAGAAAGGAAGAGAGGGAGAAGGAAGGAGAAGGAAGGGAGGGAGGGAGGGAGGGAGGGAGAAAGGGAATGAAGGAAGGAGGGAGGGAGGGAGGAAAAGAAACAGCATGACTAGAGCAGGATGAATGGCAGAAAGAATGGGAAGTCATGGGGTTTAAGGGATGATAGTCAGCCATAATGTGTAGACTACAAAGTGCCTAGTGAAGGGTTTTGCTTTTATTCTTAGTTGAGATGAAAGCTACAGAGAATTTGAGCAGTAGAAATGAAGTTACTTGATTTAAGATTAACGTGATATGCCTGGCATCATTGCAAATGCCTTTAATCTCAGCACTCTGGATGCAGACACTGGTGAATTTCTGTTGCTCTAGTTCAGGCCAGCCAGTAATATGTGTCAAATACACAAAAGATTAATAGATGTTTCTACTGCCTTGAGATCAATCTATAAAGAGCAAGGGTTTAAAAGGGAAACTAGTTAGTAGGTGTGATGAATAGTTTTTTTGTCAACTTGACATAAACTAGACTCATCTGGGAAGAGGGATGCCTCCATCAGATTGGCCTATAAGGAAGTATGTGGGTCATTTTCTTGATTCATGAGTGCTATGGAAGGACCTAGCCCTCTGTTGGATGGTCCCACCCCTAGGCTGGTGGTCCTGGGTTGTATTAAAGAAGCAGGCTGAGCAAGCCATGGTAGCAAGACAGTAAGTAGCACTCCTTCATTTTGTCTGAATCAGATCTTGCCTCCGCGTTTCTGCCTCGAGTTCCTGTCCTAACTTCCCTTCATAGCGAATTGTAAGGTTTAAGCTGAAAAAAAACCTTATTGTTCCTAAGTTGTTTTGGTCATAGTGTTTATCACAAAATCAGAAAGCAAACTAGAGCAGAAATTGGTACTACGTTCATGGAGTATTGCTGTGACAGACCTGCCATGTTGTTTTGGGGAGGACAGGGGAAGATTTCAAAACTTTGGGCTGGAAAAGCTGGTGTGTGATTAGATGGGCTGTTCTGTGCAGGCATGAAAGATATGAATGCTGAGAGTAATGTAGATGATAGATACCTGGACTGTCAAGTTTCCTAGGGAAGCAAAGACTGTATCAGGCTGTTCTTACAATATTTTGAATTGGAAATCTTCGATTTCTGGTCAGCTAGGGCTGAAAAATCAGTTGTGATTAACAAGAGGCCAATATCACTAAAATGAAAACTTTGCTTTCCTAGAACAATCAATGCTTGTTAGCCAGGGCTAAGGAATCAGCTGTGATTAATAGGAGACCAGAATCATTGAGATGAAATCTTGTGGGAAGTATTTCCTTGGGGTTAGCGCAGAAGCTGTGGTTCAGAACGCCAAGACTGCATCTCAAGCTGGCAGCTGAACTTGGTAATGTGTAAATGTCCCCGATAGAGTGCTGGTTTTGAAATTGTGAAAGGGTCGTGGAGAACAGCTAAGGTTTGGCACTGTGAGAGGTCAGGAGAGGCCATTGTTGAAGGTGCAACCTCAGTTGCAGTGCTCATCCAGCATTCGGGTGCCAGGACTATAGGATGACAACCAAAGACAGTGGCAAGTGGGCAAGTGTAGTGTAGAGATGGGCTGAGCCTCAGAGACCAGCTGTGTGTACTGTAGATGGCAGAGCTGGAGAAGGGGAGCTGCCCAAGCACTTTGGAGCCCAAGAGATTGTCAGTAAGTCCCCGACATTGGACTTTTACACTGTTGGAGTTTGGTTTTGCTTTGATTGTAGCTGTGCCCTGGTTCTTCCCTCTTGGGATAAGAAATATGTAACTTATTTTTTTTTTCATTTTACAAGAGCTCATAGTTAGGGGCTTTGGATTTTCAGAGAGATTTGGGATATCTTAAAGAGGCTAAGCTTTTTAAAGTCTTTGGGTTTTTTATTTTTAAGACTGAGACTTGTTTTATATAGTGATATTAATATGAGATCTTGGAGATAAACAAGAAAGGCTACAGTTTAATAGTGATGTATTTGTGCATCATGTTGACAAAGAATCACTTGTGCTGGTTAGTTTTTTGTTAACTTGACACAAGTCATAGTCATCTGGGAATAGGGAATCTCTATTGAGAAAATGCCCCCGTCAGATTGGCCTGTAGGCAAACCTATAAGGGCATTTTCTTAATTAGTGATTGACAAGGGAATGCCCAGTCCATGGTGGGTAGTGTCATTATGGGCTGGTGGTCCTGGGTTCTATAAGAAAGCAGATTGAACAGGCCATGAGGACCAAACCAGTAAGCAGCACCCTTCATGGCTTCTGCATCAGTTATTGCCTCCAGGATCCTGCCCTTCTTGAATTCCTGCCATGAGTTCACTCATTTGATAGAGTATGACCTGGGAGTTGTAAGTTGAAATAAACCCTTTACATTTCTTCCACTTTCAGCATTCCTTAGTTGTGTGTAGTTCTTTGTATATGGTTGAGGCTTTATGACCTTACCTCCCATGTTAAAATACCTACTGGTGTCTTCCTTGTTCAGGTCATGTTTAGGCAGCCATATTGTTGAGACTTCATGGGTGTATTCTCTCTGACATTCTAGAAGACACAGTCTTACAGCAAACTTTATGTCCCTCTGGTTCTTACAATCCTTCCATCTCCTTTTCTGTAGTGATCCCTGAGCTTTAGGCACAGGAGTTGTATTGTAGATGTACCAGCTGGGGATGGGCTACACAACTCTGCATTTTGATTCATATGGTTTTCTGTAATCTCTGTTACACAGAGAAGTTTCCTTGATTTAGGTGTTAGAACTACACTTATATGAGAGTATAAAAATAAATATTTAGAATGTAGCTAAGGATTACACTGGTTTAGTAAAGTGACATTGAAGGTTCTCCTCCTTCATTAGCCCTGGTAGTTGGCTAGGTCTCCAGTAGGATTTCTCTCTGGTTGAGAGGATCATAAGTCCAGCTAGAGAGATGTTAGTTAACAACAAGGTATATTCATGCCACTACTGCACCATTAGGGTTATTGTTCCATGCTGGTCATTGTTATGGCTCATAGGAATTATAGGTGGGTAGGGGTGTTAGTTGCTTCCCTACTTTGGAAGTTTGTAAGGTGCATTATGGTACTATGAACACTAATCCTCAGGTCAGATCCAGCTCAGGGCCTTTAGGGCCTGTATAACTGACAATTATTTTTACCACTTACACAATTCACAATATTATTTACCTAATGTGTTTTCTTTAAAAAGACACACTTTTTTATTTTGTCATTCCTATCCCAAGCAGCAGTGCCTGTGAGTTACTGAATTAAAACGTGTGTGTGTGTGTGTGTGTGTGTGTGTGTGTGTGTGTGTGTGTGTGTGTGTAAGAGAGAGAGACAGACAGACACAGAGACAGAGAGGGAGACAGACAGAGAGAAAGACAGAGACAGAGACAGAGACAGAGACAGAGACAGAGACAGACAGACAGACAGACAGACAGACAGACAGACAGACACTTGAGATGCAGCCTCACTAAATACCATCTTGTGGCCTTAAATTTGTGATTCTCCTGCCTCAGATTCCTGAATGCTGGGATTATAACTCTATACCACCATGTTCACCTTGATGTGTTTATTTAAAATAAATGTTTTAGCAAATATTCAACAATTATAATGAAAGTGTTCAGCTATGTTACACCTAAAAATATTATTGTGTGTTAAAAAGCAACCATTATTCAACACTTTGAGAAAACAAAACTCCAACAGGTTTATCATATGTTGTGTGCTCTCTTTCCCCAGTAGATAGATAGATTTCAAGAGAATATTTTCCTCTCCCTCTCTTTCTCTCTCATGTGTTCTTCCCACTCAATCTTGAGCTTAATGACAGTTTTGCTCTTTCTTTTTTCCCATCCCTTCTCCCTTTTATTTATATGTATGTTTTTGGCCATCTTTTTTTGTTTCTCTGTCTCTGCTATCCTTTCTATTTTTCTGCCCCACCAGGACCATCGACAATAAAGTCTATGTTGCAGAAATCAAGGAAAAACACCAGGCAAAGAAAATCTATGAGAAAGCCTTTCAGCAAGGAAACACAGCTGCTCATGTAGGCATGAGGTAAGGCTCCATCTGGTCTGAAATGTGCTTAAACCATCTTAACTGTGGAACCGGAAAGATTCCTTCTCTCTCAACCTCATTCTCTACTTCTGTAAAATGAAGACAATGATTTCTACTTCATATGATTACATTAAGATTATGTGAGTCAGTAAATATCAATGCCTATAATGGTAGATGTGTAATAAGTGGGAGTTTACTTCCCTAATTCCAGCTTTCTTCTCCTAGCAAGAAATAGCTTATTTAATAATTGGTACTTTGGGGGAAGATTATGTACAAGTGAGTTTTTCTCTCCTTTTATTATTTTTATTTTTAATGTAGTATTTTATTTATTCTTCAAAGATTTTATGTATGTAGACAATGTGTTTTGATAATATCCAGCTCTCATCCTCTATCCAAGTCCTCATATACCCCTTCTCCCCAACTTCATATACTCTTGTTCTGTTCTTTATAATGCTCTGAGTCCAGTTAGTGCTGCCCATATGCAAATGGGTGTGGACCATTCACTGGAGCATGGGCAACTACACCTTCCAAATAAGATGACTTTCCCTCCTTCACAGAAGCCACCAACTAACTTATGGGCTCTTCCCCCATTCATGTTAGGATTTTCATTGGCTTCATCTTGTGCACGTCTTGTGCAGGTAATTACAGCTGCTGTGAGTTCATGAACACAAAAGCCATATCATATGCAGAAGACATTGTTTCATAGTATTTCTTCAAATTCTTTAGCTTTTGAATTCTTTTTGCCCCCTATTCCATGGTGTTACCTGGACATCACAGGGGATGATATAGATGTCTGAGTCACTTATTCTCAGCATTTTGATGAATTATGAGTCTCTTAACTAATCACTATTTAGTGCAAGAAGACGTTTTTTCTGATCAAGGTGGAGAGAATTTTATATGACCATTTAGTAAAACAGCAATAGTGGGTTCTTTCTTTGATCCTGTGACCTCTTCAGTCATAGACTTTTGACTAGGTTTTTAGTAGCAGGCATGAAATTCTTCTTGGGAAGCATGCCTCAAATCCAATCAAAGAGTAGTTGGTTACCCCTGTAACAGTCATACTACTATTACATATCTTGCCTGGTAATCTGACACTGTAGTATGCTAGATAGAGCACTTGGAAAGAACACAAAAGCAGACTACATAAAACCTTCCAGAAACTAGGGAAGCTAGCTAGCAGGAAGTTTCCTGGTCAATTCAAGATTGGTTTATCTATTCCCTGCAACCAAAGTTTATGGTATCTTCAGTAATAAGGCTTTACTATCTTTCTATAGTGAAAAACCCGGAAAAATGGCAATGGCTTATATTATTGCAGGGCTTTGGGAGCCTCTTTGAACAATAACTCATCAGGAGATATCCCACACCTCACATTAGGAGTAGCATTTCCACCTATGCTCTTATGGAGGTAATATGCTCCTATGTACCTCTATTAAAACCACCTCTTAAAACGTTATTTTAAATTAGCTGACAAAGTTGTAGGTTTCCATAAGTTTTTTCATACACTTTTAATTTTGGTTAACATGCATCCCATATCTTCATCTCCCCAATACCTCGACTCTCATCAGTGTTTAAAACTTTAGACTCCCAGCACACGTATTATGATCCCTGTCCATCTCTCCTTCCTTCAATGGGTCCTGACCATGAGCAAATTTTACTTCAGCTGTTCTCTTAATTGGGCCCTCTGTTCTCTAGGTTCCATTTCCCATTAACTTTGCTTCCTATCAAAGTCATATTCAATGTGCCTAAATGCCACAGGGGTTTCCTCAGCTCCCCCTGGGGCTTTCCCACTATAAACCCGTGTTCTGAGGGTCACCTTAGCATCTTCTCATATTCAGATGATGTCCTTTCTTCATAAACAAGATCAACAATCATCTCTCCTGTGAAACATTCTTCTATCCCATCTACAAACAAAGAAAACTTTAGACTCAGATATTCCCCCTTCCTTCATACTTCATATGTCCTACACATCCTGTTAAGGCCTCTGACCCCTCTCCCACATTCATGGGACCTTTTTGGCTTCCTGACTTATACAGACACACCAAGTTAAACATAGATATCTAAAAGTTTGATGTTAGGATCCACATGTGAGAGATAAAATGCAGTATTTGTCTTTCCAGTCTGGGTTTACAAGTGAGACTTGACTAGATTGACCCTTATTTCTTAAATGAGTCCCACTCTTCTGGTATAATATTATATTTTTTATGGATTCCTCTCAGCTTCCAAGAGAGTTTCATCTTACAGGAATGCTTTAGATTTTGCTACTAAAAACTGAGTTGTTGCCATACAAAAAAGCTCCATTGAACACAAGGATCAAGGCAGGTTTGAGAGACTATTTAGAGACAGGCATTGTTTGTGTAAATTGTAAACTCTTTTTGCTAAACGAAGCATTAGCCCCGAATTGTTCTGTCTCGATTCAGATTTTTATCAACCATAGCCCTGTAGGAAAGAGAGCTAGCTACCTTTGAGATCATTTTCCAGATAGAGTGGGAGGGGGATGAGGGAGGAAAACGAGATTGGTGAGTAGATGCCTGGATGATTGACTATGGCCCAAGGACTTAATTGAGACAGAAGCCTGATCAGGTCCACTTGGCTAAAGATGAGGCTTAGCAGAAGCATGCCATCTGATAATTCCCCTGTGCCACAGGAATTCCAAAATCCAACAACAGTCCCATTCTTTTCTACCTCTTGCCCAGGGACCGGGAATCAGAAAAATTTCGAATCTCCACTAGGCTGGCAGCAGGCACAGAGGTAACATTTGCCCTGACCTATGAGGAACTTCTACAACGACATCAGGGCCGGTACCAGTTGGTGGTAAGCCTGAGGCCCGGAAAGTTGGTGAGGAAGCTGAATGTAGAAATCACTGTGTCTGAAAGGACAGGCATTGCCTATGTGCACATACCTCCACTGAGGACCAGCCGAGTGTGCACCAACAACCAAACAAGTATGTGGGCAGTACTATGAGATACTAAATATATTGCCATTCTTTGAATGGAAACCTTGAACATTCCATGGAACAATCTTCCAGTAATGGCCCTATACCAATTTCCTTCCCAAATCAGAGAGAAGGGAGTTTCCTTAGAGTTCAAGATATTTGAAGTCCAATACCTGCCCAATTCTTGCAGTATGAACTTGGCATGAAATAGAAGCTTCTGGAAGTGTAGATTAAATTACCAAAAATAATTAATGACCAGGCTTGGTGGCACATGTCTTTAATCCTAGCTATCAGAAGGCAGAAGCAGGTACCTCTGGGAGTTCAAGACCAGCTTAGTCTACATAGTGACTTCCATGTCTAAACAGTGAGACCCTATCTCAAAAAAAAAAAGAACTAATGTTTGACAAGCTGATATATAGTGGATCATGAAGTACTGTTTAACAATGTTGATGCTGTACAAATCACGGGGGATGAGTCCTGCTTTCCTCTAAATGACTGCAAGAAGGAAAGCAGAAAGGCAGGACATGTGATTCTAGGGCACTGAGTAGGGCAAAGAAGGATCTTGAATAATAAGCTTACAGCCAAGTCCATCTGTAGGATTATGATAGGAGAAGTAGCTACAATGCAATCACAATATAACCTTAAGGAAACACAGAATCCAGGACCTCGTCTTACTAGAGCCTGGTGCAGTAGGCTTGAGTTGGGCCCACAAATCTCCATGTTTGAATAAACTCAAGTGAACTTGATATCCAGCAAAGCAGGGGACCAGTAAACCAATTTAAACACTTCCAAGAAAGTTGAGTAGACAGAAACAAAGAAATTACATATCACAAGTGGCTACACTTGGAGAGATTTCCAGCACTAGAGGGTCTGGTTGATGGGAACCTGCCCAGCCAGAAAGAGTGCATGATGCACGTGGTACAAGCTAGGATCCAAGGCAAAATGGACTTTGCCATACTATGGGGCCATATGCAAAGGGTGGGCAATGGCTATGCTTCCCTTTAATGAACTGTCAAATGAAAGAGAGAACAAGTATGACCAAAGACAACAAGGAAAGGGCTTTTTACACAAAGCTGATGATGGCTACTAGGGCCTTGTTCATGTCAGATGAACATTCTCTAACAGACATACACCTTAGGACCCAGTGCAACAAAGGAGGCCATCCCCTCCTTCCATGAGACTTAAAACATCATAAGGAATACCAATGGCGACGCTATCAGTTCCCTTCATTTGATGAGGTACAGGTGTGCTTCCAAATGTCTTTTCCCATAAGTTCATATTTGACCCCTGAAACAACCTCCTATGATCCAGGATCTGCTGTCACCTCTGTGCTGTTCCTATGGAAACTGGAGGTCACAGAAAGGGACAAGTGTCCCAGGCACACAGGGCACCATCAGGGACATGGGCCCACAGGCCAGCTGAATCTAGCAGCCTGCATGCTTAAGCCCCAAGCTATAAATGGCAGCTCCCTCCCCCTTCTCCTTAAAGGTTAAAACAGAGGATAGAAGTAGTCCTGTGGGGATAAAACAAAACAAAGAGCCCTGGAAGGAAGGAAGCCCAGGGAATGTATGTGAGCAGGCGCCTCAGAGCATGGGGGCTCGATTTGCCCCTAAGCTTCCTGACAGCTGTAGCAGGAAGGAGGGGGAGCAGAGTTCCCAAGTCTCCATTTTCTGGAGAAAAGGAGGCACTAAGACATTTCTAAATGGACACTGGTCTTGAACTGACATTCCAGAGGACTTGATCTTGCAGCCGGCTCAGCAAATGTCCAGGAGCAAAAGGCATGAGTGACTTCACAAGGCTCTAAAAGGCTCCTTCACGGGCATGACTCTGAGTGACAAGGGGAAGAGGGAGAAGAGGAGCCACACAGTTGTGTGCCAGAGGGGAGCACTGCTAGCCTGCCCTGTCTCACAGCAGGAAAGACAGGAGAGGAGTCCATCCCTGCCACTGTGTCTGTCTCTGTCCTCACCACACATTACACTGACCCCTTGGAGAAGGACAGTGAGACTCCCGGTGGAGCTGGGGGCATGAGAGTCCTCCAGAGACAGGCCCTGGGTTGGGTGGGAAGTGAGGCAGGGGGAGGTTATGAGTGAAGGACAGACCCTCTACCTCCAGGGCTGGGAGTTGAGGGAGGGCTGGGTCTGGCAGGCAGGGTGTGATGGGTGGGGCAGGGCAGAGATGGCCACGGGGCTTGTAGAGAGTGGCAATGGAGCAGGTGGAAGGTTATGCCAGGCAAGAGGAGCAACTGGGAGATGAGGGATGACACTTCTCACCCTCCCCACAATCGCCGCCCTCACTGTCCCTATCCATGGCTTTTCTCTCTGCTGAGCCCTCCTGCCACCTCAATGCCCTTGCAGGTGAGGGTGACTTGCCCCCATCCACCAGGATACAGAGGGGAGAGACCTGTGTCCACATCACCTTCTCCCCAACACTGCAAGACCAGTCTGCCTTCTCCAGCTCGGGCATCATGGCCGACTTCACCGTCCACTATGATGTGGTCATGGAGGACGTCATTGGAGACGTGCAGGTACCTGGACCCGCAGATGCAGAGTTCTTGGTACAGGGTCACTCTGGCCCGGGCCATGCTCCAGGCTATAGGAGCTGTCCCTCTGAGTGTTCCAGGGATGTGTGAGAGCTAGCCATCAGGGACAAGGTAAGTGGCTTTCCTCCTTTGGAATCATGTACGCACCTCACAGAGACACCGGAGGACTTGAAGCAAGGCCTGAATGGACCCACCTAGTTGTGTCAGCGCCTAGCCAGCTCTGAAGCAGCCCTTTTGCAAGGCAAGGCATTGCCGAATGTTTCTGCAGCGCTCTGACTGTCCTGTTGTCCTTGGCTGTCTTGCTGGGGTTGGCTTGTGAACACTTGTTCCCCATCATGAGGCCCTTTCCTGGACAGGAAGTGTGTCCACTGTGATCCTCAACACCCCTGGAGAGAGGGGAGCTCCTGTGCTCCAGCTGAGCTGGGAGACCTGACCCCCCACCCCCACCCAGGGCTTGCTGGTGAGGTTGGCCAGAGACTGGGAAGTCACTTCCCAGAAGGCTTTCCCCACCTCCTCCCTGCTGCCTAGGACACAAGCCATCCTGCTGAAAGGACTCAGGCCACAGAGCACCTTTATCCATCACCAACTGGGCCAGTCCCACTAAGCACAGGAGCGATGATTTACTCAGGTTCACCGTTGCCCTGGGTATGTCCTCCTCCACTTCCTCCACTGTTTACCATCTACCTCTCCACCTGAATGCCTTCTGAATTCCTTCCTATTTGTAGGCCCTCCACACCTCACCATCCACATCCCCTCCACACCTCACCATCCACATCCCCTCCACACCTCACCATCTACATCCCCTCCACACCTCACCATCTACATCCCCTCCACACCTCACCATCTACATCCCCTCCACACCTCATCCCCTCCATCTACATCCCCTCCACACCTCCACACATCTACATCCCATCTACATCCCCTCCACATCTCACCATCCACATCCCCTCCACATCTCACCATCTACATCCCCTCCACATCTCACCATCTACATCCCCTCCACATCTCACCATCTACATCCCCTCCACATCTCACCATCTACATCCCCTCCACATCTCACCCATCCTCATCTCCTCCACATCCACCTACAGTTGCTCTATCTACCCCCCACCATACAGTGCTGGGGACAAGCCTGCTCTTTTATCCCTAACTTGACACATACACACCCAAAGCACAACTATTCCAGCCTAGGACTCAACTCATTGATGCTGGAATCTCAGAAGGGATTGGACTGAATGCCCAATCTCTCCCTTGGGTTGTGATGTAGACAGATCATGTTCATATCACAGATCAAATACACTGTGGGTGCTGTGCTAAGGTGTGTGTGTGTGCGTGCGTGCGTGCGTGCGTGCGTGTGTGCGTGCGTGCGTGTGTGTTTGTGTGTGTGTGTGTGTGTATGCATGTGTGTGTGTGTGTGTGTGTGTGTGTGTGTGTGTGTGTGTGTGTGTGTGTGTGTGTGTTACCAGGGAAGGAGGTGTCAGGGCAGTGTGCCTGAAAGAGCTAACAGTTAAGGTCCTATGGCAAAAGTTAGTAGATCTTGGCTGGAATGAAGGAAATGGCAGGCTGGTGAGGGGTTGCGGGCATGACAGCCTATGCAAAGTTATGGCAGGGACACATATAGAGACTAATGGCAGTTATGGCTGTTGCAAAGAGGAAGGGATGGAAGGACTGCAATAAGATGGGGAATCACACTGTAAATATGACCTGGGGTAGTAGGACCCAAGTTCCAAGGGTCTGCTCAGAGCCACATATCCCCACCAGCTTCCTTCACTGAGTGATATTCTCTTGAGCTTTCCCTGTGCAGGCAATGACCTGGAAAACCTTGGACACGATGTCTGGCTGGCTGGGGATGGGGGGGGGCAAAGTGACCCAGAGAAAGAGCTCTAAAGAGGTGACCTTTGGTGGCAGAAGCAGAGCTCAGGGTCTCAGAATACCAGAGGTTACAAGTGGGAAAGGCGTCAGTGAGGTGGGGTCTGCTGAGAGTTCAAAGGCGTCTACTGGCTTTGGAAAGAAGCTTGTCCTACATGCCTCTAGAAGCATGAGTCTGGGGTGGGAGTAGCATGTGCTGTGCGTTCACCAGGAATGAACTATTTCAGGGCACTCACAGGGCTGCTCATGTCTTTAGCTTGAGATGCTCCCAGTGGTTTAGAAGCTGCATGGGAGCCCGAGGGCAACTGGGAGGAAGGGGTCATGCCAGTGGGTGGAAAGCCCATACTTGCCTACCCTCTAAGGAAGACCTAGCATGGTGCATGCTGGGAGAGCACTTGACACAGAAGTAAGGTGCTGGGCCTCATACAGGGTCAATGGCAAGAGGAATGGCCCTCAGCAGGAGGCCCGTGAACCCCTCCTCAAATCAAGGTGGGCTGTGCAAGTGCATATGACTTGGTGCCCTTCAGGGTGCTGAGGGGCTGAGAGCATGGCATGATTGACTAAAAGGGCTGTGGCGGGCTGGAGAGATGACTCAGCCATTAAAGGCTAGGCTCACAACCAAAAATAAAAGTGCTGCGGCAGGTTGCTGGGCATTTTCTTGCACCAGGCTGTAAGCTAGCCACAGGAGATCTGGTTAGAATGCAGCCTAGGATTGGTGGGCATGCTTTCCCCCACCATGTATGCCTGGTACTCGGGAATCCCCAGTAATTCTGCCCATGGTTGGACAGTGACAGGATGGGTGAGTGATAGAAGCCTTGGAGAAGTGGGACAGAGAGCCAGGATTGTGTGGAATAACCCTCCCATTCCATGTGAATTAAATCAGAGGCAGGGATGGAGGGGGAAAGCATTTCCTCTTCCCTCCCCCCTCTCCTCTGGAAAAGAAGGGAGCTCATAGGGTGACTAGGGCAGACAGGATCCAATTCTGCTCTTCTTGGGCAGCCCTTGGGCCTTAGGCCTCAAGCTGTGGGCTCCAGGACAGCCCAGACCCCTAGGCAGCCCAGGCCTCCCTGGCTGGAGAGGACACTGGTCCTGAGGGGCCTCCAGGCCCATCTCCTTCCCTTCCCTCCACTGACCCAGCCCTCAGGCTCTGCAGAGGGAAAGATGGAGTGTGGGGGCAGGGGGCTGGCAGCCAATCGCATCAGGACAGCCCAAGGCATCTGTACCTGGTGCTAACCAATCCCCTCTGCACAGACAGCTCTGTGAGCCTCTGCTTCCTCCTCCCCTCCCTGCTCTGCCCAGCAACAGCAGAAAGGAGTGTTTAGGAGGAGAAGGAGGCCCTGCAAGCTCCCAGCCCTTGGCAGCAATGAGCTGGGCCCCAGGCTCCCTCTGTTGAGGGAGGTTAAAACAATACTTTCCGTTCCTGGAGCCCAGACAAACGTCCCCGGGGACCCTCAAGCCTGTGCAAGTCCGGCTGTCTCACGGACAGGAACTCATACAGTACAGAGATGCTGACCCTTGTGGGCCTGGGCCCCAAGCTTGTCTTCTCCCCTCTGTTGCTCTGGGCAAGGCCTGTGATGAAGGTCTCAAGAGCAGAGCTTCACTTCTGCTGTGCAGACAAAGGCTGAGCCAGCTGACAGGGCTAGGGAGAGTGAGCTGGCCTGGGAGGGAAAGAGCAGCAGGCTGTTATGCAGGAGAGTGAGAGGGGCCTCATTCCTATTGGCTCTCACGCTTCTTCTTGGCTCCCTTCTCTTTGTCCAGATCTATGGTGGCTATTTTATTCACTACTTTGCCCCCAGAGGCCTCCCGCCAGTTGAGAAGAATGTGGTATTTGTTATAGATGTGAGCGGCTCCATGTTTGGAACTAAATTGCAACAGGTAACAAGGACTTTTCCTGTGGCCTCTGAAATCTGTGTCTGTCTTTCCTTCTGAAAGCATAAAACGGTTGTTATTCATCTTCCGTTTTTAACACCTGCTGCTCTTTTTCGGAATCAAGTTTTCGTGTAATAGCCCAGGCTGCCCTCAATGTCAGTATGTAGCTGAGGATGACC
Organism: Cricetulus griseus; assembly: GCF_003668045.3. Classification (NCBI taxonomy): domain Eukaryota; kingdom Metazoa; phylum Chordata; class Mammalia; order Rodentia; family Cricetidae; genus Cricetulus; species Cricetulus griseus. Next base: position 108,672,647 of record NC_048604.1, on the reverse strand, counting down.
TTGAAATTTGATCCTCTTGCCTGCACATTCTTAGTGCTGGAATGATAGGTATGCACAACCATTCCCAGTTTACGTGTAGCATGCTTTATGCATGCTGAGCTGTATTGCCAGCCCTTGACACTTCTCAGTGTTTGATTTGTGTCTCTGTTCCATAAACTAATTGTGTGACCCTGAGTCAATGACTTTTTCTACCTTGTGAGCCTTAGTGCCGTTATCTGGAATGGGGATAATATTAGTGCCTTTTCCCCTATGTTTCTGTTAAGTTTATTTGAACTGATTCAGCTAAAGTATTCAACAATGTCTAGAACATAGGCAGTGTCCTATAAATCGTACCTAATGCTAGAATCTACTTTCTATGGAACCCTCTATATGCCTACCTCTAATTTAAGTATTGTCCTGGGGAAAAGAGAGAGGAAAAGAAATATTCTGTGACTTGTTCTCAGAGTATTGGATATATAAGTGGAGAATGAAAATAGTCCATGTAAGAGTGTTAGTGAACAGTCTCAGCCAGAGACTTTCTAGGTGAGGAGAAGGAGAGAAGCAGATAGCTCAAGACAGTACTTTCCAGAGAAGGGCCCAAGTGAAAGATCTCTGAGATGTGAATAAATAAAGGAGAGATGGTATGCTATCTAAAGAGCACAAGGCCATAGTTATGCATTTGAAATGGAATCTGGGTTATCTGGATCTGATAAGAAAGTAAACGTGGAGGAAACAGAGGGGGCTGAGGATCAGAAGCAGATCTGAGTGGAAGTAAATCATGCCAAAGCCCAACCGCCAGCCATACAGCTCTGTAATCTTACGGTCCTCCTCCCAGAAAGGACTGACAATATTCAGCCCAGGCTCTCAAGCTCAGAAACCGTTGGCCACACAGATTAGAGAGCTCTGGGAAGACCAGAACTGGGAACCTTGAGCGTGACGTTGTCTGCTTATTCATTTTGTTTTGTTTTTGAGATAGTCTATCTCTAACGGGCTCTTAGAACTTGCAGTCCTTTCAACTGCAGTATCCTGAGTGCTGTTTACAGCCATGCACCACCATATGTGGCTCCATTGGAACTTTCTTGGTGATGATCTCAAATGCTGTACTATCTAATGCAATAGCCACTGGCCACATATGTTCTTTGAACAGTTGCGATGTGACTCTTTGAAGTTAAGAACTGAACTTTGTTTTTCTCTGTTGAACAGTGAACCTCTAAGCCTACCATAAATCCTGACAAACATTTTGCCCTGATATCCTCAACTCACAGAAAGGAGAGGTCAAATAGGGTTAAAACCATAAAGCAGTCAGAGCAAAGTATCTTGTGAGGAGAGCCTGTCAAGTTGTCCAAGAGCTCCAATTCTTTTGTCTCCTTCGTCCTGTTCCCACAGACTAAAAAGGCCATGAACACCATCCTCAGTGACATGCAAGCCAGTGATTACTTCAACATCATTTCCTTTTCTGACAAAGTTAACATCTGGAAAGCTGAAGGCTCAATCCAGGCCACTGTCCAGAATATCCATAGTGCCAAAAACTACCTGAGTCTAATGGAAGCCGGTGGCTGTAAGTGTGGTACCCGCCTACCCAAATGCACAGGCTGTGGTGTTATAGGGCATTTCTGAGCCCTTGTCTTCATTCTGCCATGCCTCTCATTTGTCACACTGCCAGAAACATCACTTTCACATTTAGCATAAGTAACCATACCTTTTCACCCAGTGATTCCCCTCCTATCTCCCTCTCCTGATAGAAAGAACATGGTTGATTTCCCCTGTATCTTAGCAAATTTCTTTTTGGATCTCGGTTTCCTCTTCCTCAAAGCAAACACAGAAAAATTGCTAAGACTTTAAAAAGCAATATTATACATTTTATTTCCAAGCATTTTCCCTGGTTCCGACTTTTGTTAAATCCTGTCTCAAATAATTCATTCTCCCAGATCTACTGCCTCTGTCATCTAAGCCATCTTTTCCCCTGTGGCAAGAAGGTGGTGGTGCTGTCTTTGAGTGGCTGTCATCTGACTAGAGAATGAGAAACGATCCTGCCCCCCCACACACACACCCTGGGAAATAATCAAAGAATGGTCTGAGACAGGGAGTGATAAAAGACAAGGACACATGGGCTCCACTATCAGGCCATGAGAGTGAAGGAGTTAGGAAGGATAGGCAGTTGGAACAGCGTGAGAAAAGATAAAGTGGGGAGGATGAGCCTGGGAACATGATGCAGGAGGAGTGGGGAGGATGAGCCTGGGAACATGATGCAGGAGGAGTGGGGAGGATGAGCCTGGGAGCATGGTGCAGTAGGAGTGGGGAGCATGAGCCTGGGAGCATGGTGCAGTAGGAGTGTGTCTGCAGTGGGGGTAAGAAATGGCCTGAGAAAGTGATCTCACAGTCTGCTCCCCAATTAGGGACCGACATCAACGCAGCTCTGCTGGCAGCTGCTTCAGTGCTGAACCATAGCAACCAGGAGCCTGGAAAGGGTCGTGGTGTGGGGCAGATTCCTCTTGTCGTGTTCCTGACAGATGGGGAGCCCACAGCCGGCGTGACGACTCCCAGTGTGATCCTTTCCAACATCCGTCAGGCGTTGGGACACAGGGTATCTCTTTTCAGCTTGGCCTTTGGGGACGATGCTGATTTCTCACTGCTGCGCCGTTTGTCCCTGGAAAACCGGGGAGAAGCAAGACGCATCTACGAGGACACTGATGCAGCTCTGCAGCTAGAGGGTCTCTATGAGGAGATTTCCAAGCCTCTGCTTGCAGATGTGCACCTGGACTATCTGGGTGGCTTGGTTGGTGCCTCCCCTGGGGCCTATTTCCCTAACTATTTTTGTGGCTCTGAGCTGGTGGTGGCTGGCAAGGTGCAACCAGGTGAGCAGGAACTGGGCATCCACCTAGCAGCCCGTGGCCCCAATGGTCAACTTCTTGTGGCCCGCCATAGTGAAGAAGCCACCAACAACAGTCAGAAAGCCTTTGGTTGCCTGGGGAAACCTGCCCTCAATGTGGCCCACTTTATCCGCCGCTTGTGGGCCTATGTCACTATTGGGAAGCTGCTGGAGGCACGCTTCCAAGCCCGAGACACTACTACTCGCCGTCTGCTGAGTGCCAAAGCCCTCAACCTATCCCTTGAATACAACTTTGTCACACCTCTGACCTCACTGGTTGTCGTGCACCTAGAGAATACCAATGAGAAATCCATGAGCCAGTTATCCACTACAGCAAAGACAAGCACAGTCACACCCTCAACCAGCAAAAGCCATGGCCTAGGAGCAGGCGCAGCTCAACCAGCCTCGGTACTCAGGGTCTCTTCCAAATCAAGGCCCATGAAACCAACCCCAACTATTACTGCCCCTAAAAAGAAGGTGCCCAGCTCCAAGGAACTGGGGACACTGGGTCAGTGTTCCAATACCCTACCAATTTCAGTACAACCAAAGCCCCAAATTTCATCACAAGACTCCAGTACCTTGGCATTGCCAACTTTGAAGATGAAACCTCTTGCCCCTGTGCCTCCAAGTTCTAATGTCCCGTTGCCTCTGAAACCTACCACTTCATCACACCAGAATCCTGGTGTTATATCACTTGTTAATTATAGGACACAGGTCCTACCTCTAAATCCTGTCAGCCCTGCCCAGCCCAAAGGTGGCACTATGAAACATTTTAATCCGTTTACTCCTTCCAAACTTCCAGCTTCATCAGATGCCCAACCTCCCCCAGATGCCCCATCATACCCTCAACCTGGGGAACCCGTATCACAGTCACTCCAAAGCCTGCCACAGCCCAAATCCAGCTCCACAATTCAGACACCCAAACACCCATTGCACCTCAGCTCCGAGACTCTTGCTCCCAAGACTCCCCCAAATTTACCACACCCTAGATCAGGGATTGACTTGTCCAAATCTCCTAAAATTCCTTCATCTCTTAAACCTAGTGTCTCATCTCACCAAACTTCTACTAGCTTACTACTTTCCAAGTCCAGAATTCCAGCTCCCTATCATGCCCAAATCCCACTACCTTCCAGGCCCAGGCCACTAGTTCCTGAGAGCCTTGGCACATTTTCAAACACTCTCTCGAGTTCCACAAGTCCCAGCAGTACTGTGCCCACCTCTATTCCTGGGGAACCTCTCCCTTCTTCCATTACCCCTACTCTGATTTCTCCGCTGCCCACTGAAAGACTCTGGCATCAGCAAGACCCACTGCTAGGACCCAAGACCACCAGGCAAGTTCTGGGACCATCCCTGCCAGGGATTCTAATAATGGCCCTAACCAACAACTCTGGTCCTATGCCAGGAGGCATCTCCCCGAAATCTCCCAATCTTGCTGCCTTCCAGCACTCTCCCTGAGACCGTCAGTCTTCATCTTCTCCCAGAGAAGCTCCAGCTGCTGCCAGAGTCTCTGGTAGAGTCCAAGTTTGTGGAGTCCTTGAACCCACCAGTCTTCTATACCTTCCTCACTCCTGACAAAGATGGTGAGTGCTGGTGGCAGGAGGCCAAGGCAGAGCAGGGGAGGTGTGAGCAGAGAGAGCTGAGAGTGGAGGAGGTATGTAATGCTCCAGAAGCTTCCTTGGTTGCTTTGGGACTTTGGACTAGCTAACATTTCTAGACCTCAGTACATAGGCACGGAATCAGAGACCTTGGTAGATAAGACTGGAAAGGCTAAACAGAAGCAAACTGGCTAAACTGGAGTTGACATTTGTCTTGTTAAAAAAAAAAAAATAGAATGGTTGCAGACTCCCAAGCAGGGAAGGAATGTGGCAGTATAAATTGGAACATCACTAAGTAGGGCAGGTCTGCTTGGTTGTTGTGTGCTCTGTGAACAGTGCTACTGAATAAGGGATATAAATATTACAGAAAATAATTGCAATTGCCATTACATTTCCCAAAGACTATAAAATAGTAATTTCCAGCTCTCTCTATGTACAGGTACTTCCATTCATATTGTGTTTATAATCTAGCATTTAATTCCCCATAAGAAACTACTGATATATGCATTGTATACACAGGGAAACTGAAGCACAGAGAACTTAAACTTGTTTAATGTCACACAGCTAGTTGGAGACTAGAACCCATACATTCTGGTCCCCAAAGAAATGTGTTTCACCACTCCACTATCCAGCTTTTTTATTTTTTTAATTTATTTATTAGTTCTAGTTAGGGAACAAGCTTGTTTCACATGTAAGTCCCTTCTCCCTCTCCCTCCCCACCCCCCCCCAGCCTACCCCCACCCCATCCACCCACCACTCCCCAGGCAGGGTAGGGACCTCAACAGGGGCTCTGCAAAGTCCACCAAATCTTCCTGTGCTGGTCCTGGGCCCTTCCCCATGTGTCCAGGGCCAGAGCGTAACTCTTCACGTGGGATGAGCTCTCAAAGTCCCTTCTTGCACCAGGGAAAAATACTAATCCACCACCAGACACTATTCAGCTTTTTAAGAAGAATTTCTTGACTTACATTATAGGAGAGGGTTAGAAAGGGTTAGGAGGTAGCAATAATTCACAGGAACACAAATTTGGGCAACTTCTTTGACATACCATGTCCCTCACTTCCCCCAATATCCCACCCACCTCTACATCCTGGTGATGTCACTTCTAATCCATTTTCCAAATCCATTGACTTCCCACGATCCCAACTGCTACTATCACAAATCAGACAAACTCTATCATCTCATCTAAAACAGTTCATCTTGCCTCCTTACCAGTCTCCTCTTGCCCTCTTACAGGCCAAGAAATTTTTCAAAGGAACGAATCAATTAATGTCTCTTTCCTATATAATGTTCCTCGAAGATTTCCCATCACACCTGGAATAAAGTTCAGAGTCTTCTTTATGGCCTGCATGGTGTATGCCCACACCACACCGACTTCACCTTCTCCCACTCTCCCATTTATCCTCTGAACTCTAGACCCCTGCTTTCTTCCCTGATCCTGTCATTGGTCCCTCTCCAGTCATCACTCAGGTACTTTTTTCTGGCTACTGCTTCTCCTTGATTCAACTGGTCCTGCCTTTTCCTACAGTCCTTATCCCTCCCATGCCCCTAAAACTTCAGCTGGTGCCTTGGATCTCGGATCATCTTCTCACCCACCTTCCTCCACAGGCCGTTTTAGGCCTTTCCTTCCTTGATCGGCCCAAGGAAATAAAGCATTTTTTTTGTATAGCATCCACCACCATTGATAATCTTGACTGTGATATATTTCAACAGATGAGAAACCACACATGTCTTTCTCACCATCATATCCTCATGCCTAAACAGTACCTGGAAAAATAAGGGAGTGAATAAACAGAAGAATGTATAGATGCTATGGGAAAGAAATTTGAGTGTATCTGAGATTGAAAGGGCCTGTGAAGAGTATAGACACAAGCAGGTTAGTTTGGGTAGCCAGTGAGGACTCTCCTAGTAAGAAGGAAGGAGCAGACATGGAGGTCACATAGAATCCTGGCACCTGGGAGACTGCAGCATTATGATCAGTGGTTGGAGGCAAGCCTGGACTGCACAGTGAAGACCCTGTCTTCTCTTTAACCCAGCCATGGGAAAGATTCCTTGTATTTCTTTGTGTTTGGCAGGAAGTCCACACTGGGATGGCAATTCTGAGAGGATCCTTGGAGGAGCTGAACGTGATATGAACTCTAAGGAAAGTTCCGTGGAGCTAGTAAAAGGTAAGCAAGGGGCTCCTCTAACCCTTGTTTATATTCAGTGCCATTTGGAGCTCTCACTGACAGTGTGGGAGCCCAGAACAGAAGCAATGTATTCATTTTCCATCAATGTGTAGCAAGTTCCCATAAATTGAACAGTTTAAAATAACACTTACAGGAGAATTAGTTTTCTCCAATGGAATGTCACTGAATGTATCAGCCACACACCAGGGCAGGTCCTATGTCCATGTTAGTCAGCACAGAATGAATTCAATGTTTTTTTGTAGACTTTTTGTCTCATAATTCTTCGTTTGGACAGTTTTTTTTTTATCTTACTGGTCTTTTGCTTTTTTCTTAATTTTTATTTTTGTGTTTTCTGTTTCTTCTTGCTTTTGTTTCTTGTTTGTTTTGAAAGAGAAAATATAAAGTTGGGTATGTAGGGAGGTGAGGAGGATCTGGAAGGAATTGGGGAGACGGGAATATGATCAAAGTGTATTATGTGAAAATTTTTTCCAATAGAAAACAAGACAGCCCCCATCCCCTTCATTCATGTTCTCCTGCTGTAACAGAATGCTACAGCATGGGTAATTTATAAGAAGAGACATTTATTCACCTTCAGATGAGTGGCTTCATCTCCTGAGAATCTCCTTGGTGGTAGGAACTCTACACAATCTCAAAGCAGTCCAAGTCATCACTCAGCAAGACAGAGCAAGCCATCCCAAAGAGGTAGCTTTTAGAGCAATCAGTTTCTAATAATCCATTAATCCATCAATTGGTCTGGCCTTGAGGGATAACTAGAAATTGACATTGAGTAAGAAAAGAAAAGGAAAACATTCCAAATGGTAAGAAAAACAGGAAGCAGCAGCAAAAAAGGCAAAGCACTCATAACAACAGTCAGTTCAGGGTCAAGTGTGATGGTCATGTGTGATTCCAGCACTCTGGAGACTGAAGGAAGGAGGATCAAGAGTTCAAGTCCTGCCTGGGCTATACAGTGAGACCCTGACTCTGGAAAAAAAAACAAGCAATAACAAATGAGTCAATTTGACTAGTATAGGATAAAGCATAAAGAGAAGATTACAGAAATAAATTCCAGAAAATGTTGCAATACTGAGTTCAGGAATGCGGCCCTTACCAAGGATTCAGAAGCCAACAGGTTCCAGGGATGTTTGGGATGTGTTACATGAGTTCCTTATCAATGTATGTCCTCTATCTTTTGCAGGCACATTGCCAGGCATCTTCACCTTCTCGTCCTCTGGTAATCCACTCACACCCCCACCACTTTGTATACTTCGACTGACACTGGGCTCTCTTCCCCCCTCTTCTCCCACCTCTCCCACTCTTTCTTCTTTTCCCTCTCCCTCTTCTTGTTCCTCTCTCTTAGGAAATAGACATTCTTCCATTCTCCTCTTCTCCTTGCCTTTCCTCTCTCCCATTCCTTCAAGACTCATAACTTCAGAGTTTCATTTCCTGCCTTACAGTGGATGGGGACCCCCACTTCGTGGTCCACATTCCTCACTCAGGGGAGAAGATCTGCTTCACCCTGGATGGGCGCCCAGGGGACCTACTGCAGCTCATAGAGGACCCTAAGGCAGGTGAGAACCCAAGGATTCTATTCCCACACAAGACCACAGCTGAATGTTCTCATGTTAAGAACCCTAGATATTTAGCACTTTATTATATATACCTTATAGTACAGTATATAAAATAATGACATTTTATATTCATATTTTATATTATGTCTCAAAACTCAATAAATCAACATTTAAATAAATTAATAAATAAATAAATTTAAAAGTACAAAAAATTAAAACAAGCCCATTTGTAAAAATGCTAAGATAGTCAGAGATATATACCACAGCATATGGTAAATTATTTTGACGTTCATTTACCCATAAATATACAAATATGGACCATACAGTAACCCATACACATCAGCACATTAAGCCATAGAAGCCCTGATGCTTCCAGATTCATCCCAATCCCCAGGAATCAAATACACTGAAGTAATACATATTCTCTGCCACATCAGACACATGAAGTAGACTAGTGCACAGAAATAGTCACCTGTTACACACTGATATGCATCTAGGTATATGCATACTGACACTATACACACCGGCATACCTTACAAACAACCAAGACATATAACACCAACATATCCAGAGGCACATATAATCGTACAACCAAAAATGCACATTGTAACATGTCATCTTCTTCAAACATGTAGATGCACTGATATTCCCAGAGACACTCATCAGAATATAACCAGATACACAGATTTATACAGCAGTGGACAAATATTCACATATACATGCAAATAACCACATTAGGGTAAGCATGTGTACATGCTGCCTTTACACACAGCTCAGGGTGGACCATGGTGGAAGCATTTCCACATGAGAGATAGCATTCTAGCCACAAATCTGAAGTATGTCATCTGAACCCTGGGACCTGAGACCTCAGACCTGCCTGTGCATGTCTGAGGTCACCATGTGAATGCTGGGGTCGAAGCCTGTGCTTTATGCCTGCATTTCCTCCCCCTTACAGGGTTGCATGTGAGTGGGAAGTTGCTTGGAGCACCACCAAGACCAGGCCATGAGGACCAGACCCGTACATACTTCCAGATCATCACAATCACTTCAGATAAACCCTGGGCCTACACTGTTACAATAGGCCTCAGTTCCATATCGGTGCAAGGTGAGGGCACCTTGAACTTACCCTGGGACCAGCCTGCCCTGGTGAAGAAGCCCCAGCTCGAGCTCCATGTGGCTTCTGCAGCCCATCTCACCCTCCAACTTGGGCCCCACCTCAACTTCCTCATCCTTCGTCACCAGTACAGACACCCCAGCACACTACAGCTACCCCATTTGGGCTTCTATGTGGCCAGTGACTCAGGCCTCAGCCCCTCAGCCCGTGGTCTAATGGGTAAGTGCTGCTGAGGCTGAGAGAAACCACTGTGTACCAGTCCTAACAGAAATCTCTTTCTTTTCCTTTTTCTCTCTTTCTTTTTATTTTTATGTATATGAATGTCTTCCTTGCACATATGTGTGTGCACCATGTGTATGCTGGATATCCCAGAGGCTGAAAGAGAGCCTCAGATTCCCTGGAACTAGAGTTAAAGAACTTTGTGAGCCCATGTGGGTACTGGCAACCAAACTCAGGACTTCTGCAAGGACAGCAAGTGCTGTTACCCTCGGAGCCTTCTCTCCAGCCCAGAAACCTTCTTTAGGATGAAGGTCTATTACACCCCTCATATTCAGTGCTCTCAACTGTAAAGAGAAATGGAGGCCAAACTCTGCCTTTAGGAAGCTCCTGATAGGGGAAAAGGAAAGAGTCAGCTATCGACTAGTGATCACAAGGAGGGCTGAGTGTGAAGTGAGTGGCATAGGAAGCTACAGTAACCGATGGGGAAATTTCCCCAGCCTCTACACTCAAGAAAGACCTCTCTAAAGAGGGTGGAGAGGAATGGAGACTGGTGGAGCTAGTGCCGACATGGTCAAACTGAATGTCAACATGAGGAATTTGACTTTATCTCAGAGGCATGGGGCGGGGAGAAGCCATGAAAGGTTCTAAATAGAGAACGACGTAACAAGTTCTTAGTATTCTAGAGCACCATCTGCATGTTTAACCTTCTGTGAAGGTGGGCTGTAGGTAGCCAGACTGTAAGAAGTCAGAAGAACCTGGAAGCACCTGAGGCCAGCGATGACAGGTCAGACAGATGTCTTCACTACGCCGCGCCTCCTTGAGCCTCTATATCTTCTTGTCTTCTCCAAGCCCAGCTGCTCCCTTTATCTCTGCTATCTTGACTTTCCACTTCTATGCCACAGCCCTGTCCCATCTGGCTCTTCCATGCTTTCCACAGTGTCTAGCCTCTCCCCTCCAGATGCTCCACCCCACCACTTTGCTCCTAGATTCCCTGCTTTCCGGCCTCCTCTGAGTTCTAATTGCTGCTATATCTTCTCTCCCTCAGGACAGTTTCAGCACACAGACATCCGGCTGGTAACAGGACCTACTGGGTCTTACTTACAGAAGCACCGTGGGCCAGGTGTGCCAGTGGTACTAGGCAAGAAGCTGCTGAAAGAGTCACCAAGGCTTCATCCCCGCTGGACTTCATGCTGGCTGGTGAAACGCTCTCATGTGGAAGAGCTGCTGGGTCAGCCCTACCTTGCCTATGTTCTGTGATGGCTCCTGGACCTAGAGCCAGGAGGTCTGAAATTTGGAGACCCAGAGGCCAGAGCATGGAGTCAACTAGGACACAGGCCTGGGTACATGGAGGTGTGCATAAAGGCCACATATACATGTGTTAAGAGACAAATACATCAGGAAACACAAAGATAGAGCTAAGAAGAACTTTAGGCCTAAAAGCTTCAGTACTCTCACCTCGTGGTTCTTGTTTACACTCTGCTCCCTCCAAATTCACACTAGCCCTGGAAGTGACTTTCTTCTTTATTCATTCTTTGAGAATTTGCACATGTATACAATGGACTTTGATCTCCTCAACCCCCTCCCCCATGCCCTCATATATTCCTCCCAGAACCCTACCTCACCTTCCCAACTTTATTTTCTCTTTTCATGGCCCACAGACTGTATTTCTTAAAACCAAAGCCTCACTGAGTCACGAGTCAGTCCTGCACATAGCATTCCCTTATTCCTATGGTGTGCCCATAGCTCTTAGAATTCCCATAATAAGCTATGATGGTCCCCACCATTAGACTTCTTTATGTATTCACCCTTCTGTGTGGGACACTCTTCCTTTATCTAGGTAAACTTAGTTCATCTTTCAAGTCTTAGTTGTCCCCTCTCTTAGAAGGCGCTCCCTGGGCCTTCCATGAGGTTAAGTTTGGCACCTACTTTATGTCCTGTCGAAACTCATAACACTTTTCATACTGTGTAATAATCATTTATTTACTCATCTGGATCCTGGCTAAGCCTGTAAGCTCTCCGAGAGCAAGAATCTGTTCTGAATCTTTTTGTGTAGCCACAGTTCACAGCATGTGGTAAGTGCTTAATAAATATTTATAGAATAAATGAGTGAAGAAGAATAACCATTAAATAGCAGTAGGCATGCAACCAAAGACATAGGTCACTTGCAGAAAACAGCCAAAAAGACACGAATGTGGAAATACAGTGACAGAGGAGACATAGCAGCACAATGTACAGGGAACTCAGAATAATGAAACATGGATGTGGGGCCATATGCCTGTTATCTCAGCATTTAGAAGGCTGAGGCAAGAAGATGGCTACAATTTCAAGACCAGTCAGTCTGAGTTACATAGTGAGTTTGAGGCCAGCCTAAGCTATCAGACAAGGACCTATCTCAACAACAGCAGCAATAAAAAGAAAAAACCTGAACATATGGACACAACAACATAAAGAATGGAGTACCAAAGCAACTATATCAGAGATAGAAACATGTTTTCTTGCTGGGGTTCAGTGTTCCCATGACTTTAAGGTACTGTCCCTTCACAGGAATGCAAAGAGATAAAAACAAGATGACTTCGGGCCAAACACACAATAGCAAATGTGAAGAATGAGACATAACAACATACAAACTAATAGACACAGAGCTTCAGAGTGGAGCAGAGGTATTAAGATCACAGAGACATAAAGATACAAGGCTAACCAGGAAGATACTGGTCAGGATCACAGTCCAATAAAAAACAACCAAAGATGAAAAAGTAGAAACATGGAAATATGCCGACACTCTGATTTGTAGACATAGGTGATGAGATGATAATGAGAGACACACGGCCAGAGACATGCAAGGTGTGGAAACAGAAATTGCTGAGCCACAGATGCAATGGCAAAGATTCAGTGATATCAGCACATGCAGAAGAAGAACGAGTCAACATCAGAGCTCCACATACTCCAAGATCTATAAACAGAGAAGGAAAACCCTGTACAATGAAAACCACCAAAAGAGATAGAAATCAAGCCAGACATACCAGACATAAGAAAACACAGGTACCATGGGGAACTGTGATGCAGTAACAGCAAGAGAGCGGAATAAGAACTCAGAGACAGAGAAGTAGTAGACATAGGAATGTGAACCCACAAATGTAGTCACACGAACATAGGGTAGATTTTGAGATAGAAATAGACAGATATGCCTGGAAATGTAGCGTTAGGAAGAAGGAAAACTAGACATAGAATATAGATCAGAAGTCAAGAGATGATGAGAAAGGTAGCGATGCAAAGACATTGAATCTTGATACCCTAAGGACACCTGTAGCAGTGACACACGTCAGGCAACAAACCAAAGCTACAAATGAAGATATATGAACAGTGATTTCAACCTAAGGACATAAGGGAGTGGGTTATGTTTAAAAAGTGTGGCTCCAGACCCCAGACAAAACAGGGAGGACAGTGAGTCAGAAAGAAACAGATGCCGAGAAATACTCGGACAAATAAATTCACAGAAACAGGAATACCATCATGTGGAGCCAAGGCAAAGACTCAGGGACTGGGAGAGTACAGGTTCACACAGAGACACTGACAGAATGTGGAAGAGAAAGACAAAGAGAGCTATATCAAAACCCAGGGATTTAGACATGAGAAAGGAAGTTCTGGAGATGCACAGGCCTGGGGACTCTTCCATATCAGGCACATGGAAGGCAGCATACGAAGACCATGAGCATGTGACACTGTCTGCAACAAAGGAACTCAGGGACACACAGACACAGAATACAGAACCACATGTGCTGGATCACAGAGTGTCCAATATATGCAAAGAGTTAGGGTCACACAGAAATAAGAACAAATTGAAGTGGAATACAGAGGCTAGAGGGTACCCAGTCACCTTGTGTAGCCAGTAGGTAGCATGCAAGCACACTCAAAGTCATGTAAAGTTTCTGCATATACAGACTCGGGGATGCACAAAGATTCAAAGACATATGAAGAATTGTGAATATACAAAAATTGAGAAACATGTAAAGAATCACTGGTAGATAATAAGGAGTACATAAAAACTAAATGCTACCCCGGAAAAGGACACACATGCGTGCACTCAAACAATAGCAACTCACTAGATAAGCAGGTAGTGAGACACAGAGCTTTATGGGCACACAGAGACAGGAAGATACAGATACTAGACTAGAAAAGAAGCTTGGGACATACTGAATCTTGGGTACATTCAAGGGTAAGGATACATAAGCATTTAAACATATAGCCAAGGCACATGGAAAAGAGGTCAGAAGTAAATAATACAGTTTCATAGGAATACCCAGAGATAGTGCTATGTTGATACTGAAACACAGAGACTGATAGAATATATAGCATAGAGAAGTACTAAGAGTTGGAAACAGACACTCACAGACTTACTGACAACCAAAGACATACAGATACTAGATCACAGCATACCATAGGAACCACAGACACCAAGACACAAAAGCCTTGGTATACATAAACCTTGGGAAACTAAGTTATGTAGATGTAATCCAAATGTTTGTCATACAGATATTATGATTCATACAAACAAAGAAAAACATACAGAGCCACTAAAACACACAGACACACTGGCATGAATAAATATTTAACACACACACGTAAGTTCTATGACAGGTGTCAGATAACACAGAAATACAGAGGCAATAGTACCAAATACTGGTACACAGAGACACTGGTATATACACACAAAGGAACACACAGACCGTGAGATACTAGAACACAAAGAACTGGCACAGAAAATGAAGCATATGGAAAACGAATCTCAGAAACAAAACAAAGTACTAACACTAATGCATAAGTGCTGATGTGTACAGACAGGAGGCTACAAGATACCACTGAGACACAAGGATACAGAGACTGACAAATATTGGAAAGAGTAAACACTGGAATACACATATGCCAAGCTAAGCTGGCAAGGAGACACAAGAAAACACTCACAAATGCTCTGGGGAATAGAGTCAATGACGAGGCATGCACATTCAGGCATAGAATTATGTAGAACTGGTGTTTACGGATACACAGATACAGATAAGTTAAAAACTAAGAGACACACTCTGGTCAGGAAACATGTAAGCTAATCTCTCCCTCTGCTCCTCCAAGTCCAATCCCCCAGTCTCATCCCCAAATCTGTAGAAGAAGACCAGTGGCAGCCTCTCTGCTGCACTCATGTCCAGGGGATCACACATAAACTTCCTTACCTCCATTCATTGCTTTGTCCCTGGTTCCAACTTCAGCAAGAACTCCCTGGGAAACCAGAGGCCACTCTAAATAGGGAGGCAAGTAGGCTAATTGCGGATCTTCAGCATTCCCTCCATTCCTCCCAGTGTCATGTTGTGGTCTCATCCCCAGCTCTGTAGCAGACCTTCTGCCACGACCTCTCCACACTCAGCACTCACTTCCCAGGGACTAACTAAGCAGATCCTGGTGGAACACCCTGCTTTCCCCTCTCTTGAGAAGACCCTCTACCACCTCAGCCCATGGCCATTCCTAAGTCTTACGTACCAACACCCAGAAACACGTTTTAATTGGAACCCTCAGTGCCAACACCTATCAGGACCTGGGAAGATTTTCTTACGGGAAACACACAGCCACACACTCTCCTAAGAACCAGAGAGGAAACAGAAACCAAGGAACAAAACACTCACCAACAAGGACAAGACCAAATATCAGCACCTAAAATTATAATCTTCTAAGCCCAGATGTATATGCATAAAATAAAAATACAATCAGCATAAAAATTACAACCAAGAACAGTCAAGACAATGTGTCTCCACTAGAGATCAGCAACCCTAACATAGCAGTCCCTGAGTGTTCCAACATAGCTGAAGTACAAAAAAGACCTTAAAACAGCCTTTATGCATATGATAAAGGTCCTTAAAGAGGACATGAATAACTCACTTAAAGAAATCTATAAAAACACAAAAACAGGGTCAGGAAATTAATAAAAACATTTAAGACCAAAAGTGGAAGTAGAATCAGTACTGAAAACCCAAACTGAGGGAAAATTTTAGGTACCCAAACAGGAACCTTAAAATCAAGCTTCACCAACATAATACAACAGATCAGAGAGAGAATCTCATATATTGATGAAACAATATAAGAAATGGATATCTTTCCGGGCAGTGGTGGCGCACGCCAATTTAATCCCAGCACTCAGGAGGCAGAGGCAGGCGGATCTCTGTGAGTTCGAGGCCACCCTGGTCTACAAGAGCTAGTTCCAGGACAGCCTCCAAAGCCACAGGGAAACCCTGCCTCAAAAAACCAAAAAAAAAAAAGAAAAGAAAAGAAATGGATGTCTTCATCAAATAAAATATTAAATCTATAAGATTTCTAGCACAAAACACCCAGGAAATCTGGGACACTATGAAAAGACCCAACCTAAGAATAATAAGGATAGATGAAGGAGAAGAAACTCAGGTCAAAGTCACAGAAAATGTTTTCAACAAAATCATAGAAGAAATTTTCCATAGCCTAAAGAAGGATATGCCTAACAAGGTACTAGAAGCATACAGAACACCAAATAGACTGGATCAGAAAAGAAAGTCTTCCATAAGGGAGCAGAAAGGTTGTGTAGGGGAAGAATAGAGGAGAGCAAAATAAGAGATACCACCAAAGAGGGAGCCAGTATAGGTTTAAAGCGAAATCAGGCACTAGGGAAATGTCCAGAGATCTACAAGGATGGTACCAACTAACCATTAAGCAACAGTAGAGAGGCTACCTTAAATGCCTTCCCCTGCCAACAAGATTGACAACTAACTTATATACCATCCCAGGGCCTTCGTCCAGCAGCTGATGGAAGTAGAAACAGATACCCACAGCTAAAAACCGAACTGAATTGGAATCCAGTTGCAGAGAAGGAGGAGTGATGAGCAAAGTGAACAAGACCAGGCTGGGGAAACCCACAGAAACAGCTGACCTAAACAAGGGGAAGCTCTTGGACCCAAGATTGATCACTGGGAAACCAGCATGGAATTGATCCAGACCCCATAAATGTGGGCATCAGTGAGGAGGCCTCGGAAATATATGGGGCCTCTTGTAGTAAATCAGTACTTATCCCTAGTGTAGGAATGGACTTTGGGAGCCTATTCCACATAGATGAATACTCCTTCAGCCTAGACACATGGGGGAGGGCCTAGACCCTATCGAAAAGAATATGACAGACTCTGAAGACCTCCCATGGAAGGCTTTACTCTCCCTGAAGGGCAGAAAGGGTATTGGATAGGTAGGGTGTTAGTGGGGGGCAGGGGAGGAGGGGAGGGAGAGGGAACGGGATTGAGATGTAAAACAATCTCGTTTCTAATATAAATTAAAAAAGAAAAGAAAGTCCTCCCAGTATATAATAATCAAAGCATGCAATGTATACAACAAAGAAAAAATATTAAAAGCTGCAAGGGAGGGCTGGAGATATGGCTCAAAGGTTAAGAGCGCCGACTACTCTTCCAGAGGTCCTGAGTTCAATTCCCAGCAACCACATGGTGGCTCACAAACCATCCATTATGAGATCTGGTGCCCTCTTCTGGTGTGCAGATATACATGGAAGCAGAATGTTGTGTACATAATAAATAAATAAAATTTTAAAAAAGCTGCAAGGGAAGAAGACCAGGTAACATATAGAGGCAGACCTATGAGAATTACACCCAACTCCTCAATGGAGACGATAACAGCCCAAAGGGCCTAGACAGATGTGTTGCAGACTCCAAGAGACCACAGGTACCAGCCCAAACTAACATACCCAGAGAAACATTCAAACACCATAGAGAAATTAAGACATTCCATGATAACACCAAATTTAAGCAATATCTATCTACAAATCCAACCCTACAGAAGGTGGTAGAAGGAAAACTCCAACCTAAGAAAACACAGAAAATAAATAATCCCAGATAAGCAAAGTCAAAGAAGAGAAGCATACAGACACCACCAACAACAACAATGACAAACAAAATAATAGAAATCAACAATCATTGGTCATTGATATCTCTCAACATCAGTGGCCTCAATTCCCCAATAAAAAGACACAGACTGCCATTTTGGATTATAGAACAGGATCCATCCTGCTGCAAGAAACACACCTTAACATCAAGGATAGACATCATCTCAGGGTGTAAGAATGGGAAAAAATATTACAAGAAAATAGACCTAAGAAGTAAGCTGCTGTAGCCATTTTAATATCTGTGTAAATAGACTTCAAACCAAAACTAATCAGAAGAGACAGGGAAGAACACTACATACTCATCAAAGGAAAAATCCACCAAGAGGACATTACAATTCTTTTTTTGTTTTTGTTTTTCACTTTTATTGCAAATAGATTCTTTTCTCATACAATATATCCTGGTTGCAGTTTCTTCTCCCAGTTCTTCCCTACCTCCCCTTCCATCCAGTTTCACTCCCTTTCTGTCTCTCATTGGAAAAGAATAGGCTTCTTTGCAACATAGCAAAATAAATTATAAGAAAAACAAAAACCATCACATTGAAATTGGACAAGACAAACAAACAGAAGGAGGGAAAGGCCAAAGAGAAGGCAAAAAGAATCAGAGACCCATGAGTTCACACACTTAGGAGTCTCATAACAACACTAAACTGAAAGCTAATATATATACAGAGGACCTTGTGCAGACCTGTGCAGGCCCTAAGCTTGCTGCTTTAGTTTCTATGAGTTTATGTGAGCTTTGATCATGTTGATTACTGGGCCTTGTTCTCCTAGTGTCCTCCATCTCCTCTGGCTATTACACTCTTTCTGCCTCCTCTTGCCTGAGGATCCTTAGCTCTGAGGGAAGGGTTATGATGGAGACATCCCATTTAGAGCTGTGTGTATTCCAAGGTCCAAGGTGCCTCTCTCTCTCCTTCCTCCCTGCACATCCCATCCCATTCCCCCATCTCTCTCTCTCTCTCTCTCTCTCTCTCTCTCTCTCTTCTCTTCTCTCTCTCTCTCTCTCTCTCTCTCTCGTGTGTGTGTGTGTGTGTGTGTGTGTATGTGTGTAATGTCTGGCAGAGGGTCTCTGCATCTGTTCCCATCTGCTGCAGGAGGAAGCTTCTCTGATGATGGCTGAATAAGGCACTGATCCGTGAGTATAGCAGATCATCATTAGGAGTCATTTTATTGCTACTTGGTTTTAAAAGTCTGATAGCATTGGATTGGATCATAATACTCTGGGTTATCTAGTCTCTGGCTCTTGGTGACCCAAGCAGTGTGACGTATGGATTCCATCTCTGGGAGTGGGCCTTAAGTCAGATGACATTAAATTTTTAATATTTATGCCCCCAAAACAAGTGCCCCTAAGCTTGTAAAAGAAACACTGCTACAAGTTAGATCACATTTTGCCCTTCACACATTGATAGTGGGAAAGTTCATTACCCTACTCTCACCATAAAAGGTCATCCAGACAAAAACTAAACAGAGAAATGCTAGAGCTAACTGATGTTATAAATCAAATGGACCTAACAAATTTACAGAACATTTCACCAAAACACAAACGAATATACTTTCTTCTCAGCACCTCATAGAACTTTCTCCAAAACTGACCACGTCTCAATGGATACAAAAAAATTGAAATAACACTGTGGTTGTCTGAAAGAAAATGGCACTATTAGGAGGTATGCCCTTGTAGAATATATGTGGTCTTGTTGGAGGAAGCATGCCACTGTGGAGGCAGGTTTGAGGTCTCATAGACACTCAAGACACTGCCCAGTGTCCCAGATCAGTTCCTGTTTCCAACAAGATGTAGGACTCTCAGCTCCAGCACCATGTCTGCCTGCATACTGCCATGTGCCACCATGATGATAATGAAGTGAATGTTTTCCTTTAGAAGAGTTGCTGAGATCATGGTGTCTCTTCACAGCAATAGAAAACCTAACTAAGACAAACACCCTGCATCATATCTCATCATCAATGATTTAAGGTGGATATCAACAAGAGAAACATTACAAACTCCTGGAAACTGAACAACTAATTACTGAATGCAAAAATGGGTCAAGACATAAAGAAATTAAAGACTTTCTAGAAATGTATGAAAATGAATACACAGCATACCCAAACTTAGGGACACAATGAAAGCAGTGTTAAGACAGAAGTTCATAGCAATATGTGCCTACATTTAAAAAATGGAGAGATCACATACTAGCAACGCCTGAAAGCTCTAGAATGAAAAAAGTAAGCACAGCCAAGAGGAGTAGATGGCAAGAAATAGTCAAACTGAGGGCTGAAACCAATAAAAAAAGAAACAAAGAGAATACAAAAAAATCAATGAAACAAACAGTTGGTTCTTTGAGAAAATCAACAAGACAGACAACCCTTTATCCAAATTAATTGAAAGGCAGAGAATATCCAAATAGACAAAATCAGAAATGAAAAGGGTGACAGACCAACAGACACTGAGGGAATCCAGAGAATCATAAGAACATACTTTAAGCTCTTTACGCCGCTCTCTCTCTCTGCTCACTCCTCCTCTGCTCTTCTCTTCTCCCACCTACACTCTCTCTCTGCCTCTCTATGGCGACCGGCCATGGCAGTCAGCCATTACCCTTGTTCCTCTTCTCTCTTAGTCTCCCTACTCTGCCGGGTCATATAATAAACTAGTTAACATGTAAAAAAATAAAGAACATACTTTAAAATCTTATACTTCGCAAAATAGGAAAATTAAAAAGAATTGGATACTTTTCTTGATAGATACCACTTACCAAATTAAATGAAGGTCAGATAAGCAACTTAAATAGACCTATAACCACTAATGAAATAGAAGCTGTCAATAAAATTTTTCCAACCCAAAAAAAGCACAAGGCGAGATAGTTTAACGGCAAAATTCTATCGTAATTTCAAAGAAGAGTTAATGTCAATACTCTTCAAATTATACCACAAAATAAAAACAGAAGGAATATTGCCCAATTCATTGTATAAGGCCACAGTTACCCTGATACCTAAACCACATAAAGCCCCAACAAAGAAAGGAAATTACAGAACAATTTCCCTCATGAACATAGATGCAAAAATATTCAATGAAATACTTGCAAGCATAATCCAAGAACACATAAAAAGATTATCCACAATGATCAAATAGGCTTTATCCCAGAGATTCAGGATGGTTGAACATATGTACACTGATAAGTATAATCCACCATATAAACAAACTGAAAGACACGATTCACATGATCATCTCATTAGATGCAGAAAAGTCCATTGACAAAATCCAACACTCTTGGATAGATTAGGGATACAAGGGACATACCTAAACATAATAAAGGCATTTTACAGCAAGCCCATAGCCAACATCAGCTTAAAGGGAGAGACACTCAAAGCAATTCCACTAAAATCAGGAGCAAATCATGGCTGTCCACACTCTTCATACCTAGTCAATATACTACTTAAAGTCTTAGCTAGAGAAATAAGACAACTGAAGGCAATCAAGGGGATACAACCCAGAAAGGAAGACGCCAAAGCACCTTTATTTGCAGATGATATGATAGTATACATAAGTGACCCTAAAAGTCCTGTCAGCAACTCCTACAGCTGTTAAACACTTTCAGTAAAGTAGCCAGATACAAAAATTAGTAGCCCTCCTATATACTAATGACATAGGGACTGAGAAGGAAATCAGAGAAACAACACCTTTCACAACAACCTTGAACAATATAAACTATCTTGACGTAACTCTAACTAAGCAAATGGAAGACTTATATGAAAAACTTCAAGACAATGAAGAAAATATTAGAAGATGGGAAAATATCCTATGCACATGGGAGATTAATTTGCAAAGATGATCATCCTACCAAAAAAATTCTACAGACTCAGTGAGATCCCCATCAAAATTTCAACACAATTCTTCACAGAACTTAAAAGGACAATTTTTAGCTTCACATGGAAACACAGACACACACACACACACACACACACACACACACACACACACACACACACACAACAAAAAAAAAAAAAAAAAAAAAACAGAATAGCTAAAAACAATCCTGAATAAAAGAAGAACTGCTGGAGGTTTCATCATCCTTGATTTCAAGTTGTACTACAGAGCTATACTAATAAAAGAAAACAGCATGGAATTGGCACAAAAACAGATGTGTTAATCAGTGGAATATAATTGAAAGTCCAGACACCTGATTTTTGATAAATAGGCCAGAAACACACACTGGATAAAAGACAGTATCCTCAACAAATGGTGCTAATCAAATTAGATGGCTGTATGTAGAAGAATCAAGATAGATCCATATGTATCACCCTGCACAAAACTCAAATTCAAATGGATAGATCCATATGTATCACCCTGCACAAAACTCAAATTCAAATGGATCAAAGACCTCAACATTAAACAATATACACTGAACATGATAGAAAAGAAAATGGATAATAGCCTTGAACTCACTGGAACTGGAAAATCCAGGCTTCTGTACAGAACACCATTAGCACTGGAACTTAAACTAGCAATTAATAAATGGGACTTCATGAAACTAAGAAGCTTCTGCATGGCAAAGACAAAGTAGCAACCTACAGAACGGGAAAATATTTTTACCAAATATACATCCAATAGAGGGCTATTGGACTTAAGGTCCCACTCCACAAGATGGAACCCATACCCAACACTTCTTGGGTGACCAAGAACCAGAGGATAGCCCAGGGACCTAGGGTAAAACCAAATAATATTTATCTAAAAGAAGAAAAATTTTATAGTGATAAAATTACTTTAGTGATATTCTGTTATACTCACAGATCAGTGCCTTGTTCAACTATCATCAGAAAAGCTTCCTCCTGAAGCAGATGGAAACAAATACAGAGACATTATGCAGAGAGTGAGAGACCTTGGAACACTCAGCCCTAAATGGAACATCTCCATCATATCCCTCCCCCTCAGAGCTCAGGGAACACTCTAGTAGAAGAGGCAGAAAGAGTGTAAGAGCCAGGGGGGATGAGGAACACCAGGAGAACAAGGCCCTCTGAGTCAACTGAGCGAGGCTCATATGAACACATAGAAACTGAAGCAGCATGCACGAGGCCTGCAAGGGTCTGCACCAGGTCCTCTGTGTATATATTATGGCACCCACTGTAGTTTTTTTATGGAACTCTTAAGTGTGTAAACACATGGGTCTCTGATTCTTTTGCCTTCTTTTGAGCTTTTATTTCCCTTCTGTTTGTTTGCCTTGTAAAACTTTGATGTGATGGTTTTTATTTTATCTTACTATATTTTATTTTGTTATTTTTAAGTGAATAAATCAATTAACCAATGAATCAGTGAATGAATGAATGAATGAATGAATGAATGAATGAATGAATGAATGCCTAGCCCACTGGGGTAAAGGTTAGCAGTTAAACTCTCATTTTTACCTGCTGGGAGAGGGAAAATCAGTTTTCTCCAATAGAGTGACAGTGTTATGTCAACCCGACCAGGACAGGCCTCATGTTCAGGAATAATTCTCTACACAGGAGTGTATGGGGGTGTTTTGTTTTGAGGAGGTGTGGTTTTATTTTGTTCTCTTGTTTTGGGGGAGATTTTTGTTATCATGTTGGGTTTCTGTTTGATTTTTGAGAAAAAACTTAAAGTTGGGTGGATAGAGAGGGGAGAGGATTTGGAAGGGCTTGGGGGAGAGGAACAACATGATGAAAATGTATTTAAATTTAAAAATTCTTTTAAATAATAAAATACAATAAAAGGAAAATATATGCCACCTTATGAGGTATAAATACAGAGTTATTTTCTGCATTAATTAGGTAACCTATGAAGGGCATTTCATTAATTTATTGCTTAATATTAAATAAAAAAGTCATAGAACACAACTTTCCCACCCTCCCAGGATCTATTTAAAATATTTATTTTATTTTTAATTTTGTGTCACTGTGTGTGTCAGTGAATGTGAATGAAAGTGCCCTTGGAGGGCAGAAGATGTCAGGTTCCCTGTAACTAGAGTTACAGATGGTTGTGAGCCATCTGACATAAGTGCTAGGAATAGAATTCAGGTTCCTCATAAGAGCAAAATGATGGTTTGAATGAGAATGGCCCACATAGGCTTAGATGTGTGAATACTTAGTACCCAGTTAGTGGAACTGTTTGTAGGATTGGGGGAAGGTCCATCACTGGAAGCAGGCAAGGAGGTTTCAAAAAACTGGTACCATTCCCAGTATACCCTCTCTCTGCATCCTGCTTGTAGATAGACATGTAAACTCTCAGCTTCTGCTTCAATCACCTGCTTCTCCATCATTATGGCTCTAGCCCTATGAAACTATAAGACCCAAATAAACTCTTTCTTTTATGTAAAAAAAAAAAGAAAAAACCAACTGGGAGATGTCACAATGCAACATGCAAGTTGTCACCAGAGTATACAGACATTAATCTACACAGACTCTGGAACATATTGTCATTAGAACAGAAATAATTAGAGTCATATAGACATTACAATAAAGAGAGACTCTAATCTATAGGTGATGGGACACAGACACTGTGCCACACAATCTTTGGGATAAATAGACACTGAGAACAGATTCTGTAACACCCAGAGACACTGGGACACATAGACATTGGCTCATCGTCAGAGACAAAGACAGAAATTTGAACTTAGGGACATTTGGATACAGAAAGGTTGTGATTCATAAATATCAATATATATTCCTGATGTAGACACTTGAATGTGCAGACATTCTAAGGAATGTAATCAATAGACTACTCAGACAGTATGAAACAGACACTAGCAGACAGAAATAGAAACCAACAAATGCTGGGGCACACAGGTACCAAGATACAAATGCTGAAATACAGATATTGTAGCCCTCAGATACAGGAACACACAAACTGAGTGCTCAGAAACTGAAACATACCATACAGACACTGGGATATATAGTCATTAAAACACACAAACATGGCAACATATAGAAATTATGACATGTAGAAACAAGCACAAATAAACAAAGGCACACCAAAAAACCAAAAGCTGATTCTGGAACACGTGAACAATTGGGGCATATAGACACTAAAGTAAATAGTAAAGGGATGTGCAAAATCTGACATAAAGATAAACATATCTGGTACTCCATACACTGAGACGTGCAGACATGCTGGCTTAAAACTTGTTTAAGTAGATACTGGGGCCTACAGACATTTGGACACTGATTCACATATGCATACAACACAGACACAAGAGACACAGAGATGTAGGAAAAGGGACAGAAAGCTACTAAAATTTGAGACACAGTGCAACATTCTGACAAAACAAACAGTGGAACACACGAATGCTGAAAACCATGGAAACATACACAAATTCAAAGATACACAGACTCTGAGACATAAAAAAGACAATCTTAAACATGGACACTGGGGTACATAGACACTGACATATAGAGACACTGGTATACAAATATAATAGGTCTAATCCCAGCACTTGGGAGACAGAGGCAGGTGGATCTCTGAGTTCGAGGCCTACTGCTCTATATCATTCCAGGACAGCCAGGGCTGCACAAAGAAACTCTATTTCTAAAAGCCTAGTCACACAGACAGTGAGCATTATCAACACTGACACATTTGAAGACATTGTGACACAGAATCACTGGGGATAGACAATGCTACTTAAAGATGCACCGTCAAATCAATATTGAGAGATATGTATCCGAGGCATGTTAGGTACTGAGATACATAGCTATCAGGATGCTTGGGATAGAGGGATGAAGGTACACAGAGACTGAAGCTAGAAACAAGGCAACATGTCACTACAGGAACATGTTGGTAATGAAAAACACAGATATATGACACAAAGGTATAAATGCTCAGTGTTGTTCTAAGCCAATAGTACACCCAGTTGATGAGACATAGAATCTGAGGAAGACACACCTTGACATAAATACACCAAGAAATGTAGGCACAGGGACATATATTCATTAATACACACACACACACACACACACACACACACACACCATGGGCCATAAATACACTTTCATATTCACACATTCATCAAGAGACTATTGAACATAGATATGCCAGACACACCGACACTAGAGTCAATAGGCAATGGGTTATACTGTTACTGAGCACTAAAACTGAAACACACATATGGAGACACACACTTGCATCCATAAAGACGTCAAAACACAGAGACACTGGGCAATCAATACACAGCTCTGGGACAGATAGACCATACAATGACATAAAGACACTGGGAAACAGGCATTGGGCTATATAGACAATGAAACACATTGACTGAGACACAAATTCAAGCATTTGTAGTTAATAGACACATAGAGTCTCCCGCAACACACAAACACTAGGACTCACAGATTGAGGCAAATAGACATTGGCTTGTACACAGACCATGTGACATACAGACTCTAGAAAACATCATTGAGATACTGCCCAATATATTACTAAGACAGGTACAGACACTGGGATATAGAGAGACTAGTGCCTGCACATAAAGATAAATACCAGTGCAAGAAATGATAGATGTCAGAATGTGCAAACACAGAGTAGAAGATTCCCAGATACTTGGATATAGAGGCCAACAGAACATATAATCACTGGAACACTAAGACACTGACATAAATACAAAGTCATTGGGATGTAAAGACAGCAAGACTCTGAGAAGCTGAGTCATATAATCCTTAGCTGTGCGGTCACTGGTGTATACATAAGCATTGTTACACTCAAGACACTGCAGCAGCCACAAACAATGGGGCACACAAGTAGTAGGGTGTGAAGACAATGGAACACAAAGAACACGACCTGTTCCCAATTCTACACACTGAAGAACCCGAGGAAGAAATGAGTGAATTATGGAGGAAGGGGCCTCCTGATGGCTCCAGAGAAAGGGGGGGGGGGTGTCCCAACACTCTGTGTGTGAAAACATGACTAATATCACAGCAGGGGAAAGGAAGTGATGAAAAGTAGAGAGTGCAGCTGGGAATTGTAAGTTTTCTCCTAAAGCCAATAGAGTCACTGTAGCCTGGGATGGGGAATAGAAGTGCTTGAAACCAGATGACAGAAAGGAGTGGGGAGGGCTGAAAAGAGTGGGTCTTTCTGAGGTATCAGAAGATGGCAATAAACAACACAAAGGTTCAGTCTTTGGCTCACATATATATCTTGCATTCATTCATACATGCATGCATTCATTCATTCAACACACATTCATCACTGGCTTTCTCTCTGCTGGGCCTTAGGAATAAGACATTGATGCAGCATGGGTCCCTTGGCCCAGTGATGCTGATCACACTTGAGGATATGGACGCAGAAACAGATAATGATGACACAGTATAAGCAATAAGGCAGCCTTTCCAGAAGAGACAAGATCAAGGTCTAGTTTAAAAGGGTAAAGAAGAATTAGTCAAGGAACATGGGGACATTCAATGCAGAGCTTGTCTGGAGAACAGGCTGAAAGCATCCTTCTTTTAGTTAGTCATTCATTTTACTAACAGTAGTGGCTGTGTGTTACATGCTGAGAATTTGGAAGTGAAGCACTATGTATGACCGTGTACTTATGGAGTTTATATTTCTGCAAGGGAATGGATGAAGCTATCACTTTTTGTATAGATAATGGTTCATTGTGACAGGAACAGAGAAAGCAAGGGTGAAAGGGGAGGGTGAACAGATGGAAGAGGAGAGAGAGTCAAGTCAGGATGCTCTTGTGACCCATGGTATTTGGAGTAGGGCAGAGACTATAGGTTTGAGAGATGAGGAATAACTGCAGAGATAATAAGAAAAAGCTATCATGGTGGAGGATTTGATTGGCAGGCAGGAAGAAAAAGAAGTCCAGTGTGATTGCCGTAGTTATTTGTAGCTTAGATGAATGGACAATGTTGGAGACATTTTCGGGGATGCAGGAGCTAGGAGATGTAGACCTTAATGAAGAGAGCACATTACAGTATCTGGGGGCTTTCCACCTCTTCCCTTAAGTCTTCTGAGATTTCATAGCTCTCTTTGATAGAGTTACTATTGTCATGAATGGCAGAAAATCCTATTTAAACTGTTTTAATAAAGGGAATTTATTAGTCCTATAACTGGAAAGGAATCCAAAAGTACAGGGATTCTAAGTGAATGCTGAGTGTCACCAAGGATCTAGCAACTTTCTATCATCTCTCCCTTCTGCCTTGCACAGAGCTCTATCCTATGTTCAGCTCTTCTGACCTAGTGATGACTGTCATTGGAAACAACCACTGATCAGAGGCCCTGAGCTGCACTGTCACTGTAGCACCCCCATCATAGAAATCAATCCTTGTTTTCTGAAATATGACTAATTGTACCGATTAGCCTACAGCAAATCTGGGACCATTTTTGGACGGATCTAAGGACTGTGTAATTTTAATCTTGCTGTTTCTTTTTGAAAACCAATGACAGTTGTAGTAGTTACACCCCCAACCTTTATATAAATTATGTGGAATCTGTGATTAGGCCATTTGCTGTTAACAGATGATAAAAGTCTATAGCAGAACCAGGACTAGACTCCTCTGTGTGTCAATTCTTGAAGCAATTGAAACAACTTCTAACTGGTTTCAGCTAGAAGAACCTTGCTTAAGAAGTTACTAACTTAGGAACCTCCCAGAATCTGAAAACACTGGATAATAATTGAGAAGGGAATATTACAAAACACAATGTTCCAAAATCCCACCTCAGAGATTTCCCAGAAGAAACACTGCTCATGGTGCCACTAGCAACTAGACAGCATCATTTTTAATTCCCACACCATTGACACTTCTGCAACCTCTGTGAACTAGATGAGGAGTCTGCAGCCTATTACTGAAAAAGATTCCAGACTCCTCATTTTCCCTAAGCATCAACTCTTTAACATTTTAATAATATAATATTTCTATTAGTTCTTTGATAATTTTAAACAACATATCTTGATTATATTCACTCCAACTACTCCTAGATCTGCCCTTCCTCCCAGCTTTTTGGTCTCTTTTTTGTTGTTTGTTCCTTTTAGAAGAGACTATCTCACAGAATATGTCCTGGTCCTCTGGCTCTTACATTTTTTCTAGTCCCTCTTCCCCGATGATCCCTGAGCCTTACTTGGGTGTAGAGGTCATGTTGTAAATGTATTAATTGGACATGGACACAGCATAAGTTTTTCTCTGCATTTTGACCAGTTGTAGCTTTCTATAACCATGTCCATCTGCTGCCAAAGTAGTTTCTTTGGTATAGTGTGAGAGTTACACTTACCTGTGGGTATAAGAAGAAATATTTAGAATACAGTTAGAAATTATACCGGTCTAGGAAAGGGGCCATAGTAGGTTCTCCTCTAGGATCATTGACCTCACCAGCTATGAATAATTGGATAAGACCAGGCATGAATTCCATCCCACTGAGTGGGTCCAATTAGGTGGCTGTTGGTTACTCCTGGGATATAAGTGACCGATTGCACTTTTGGGAATGTCTTTCCATGTTGTGGTTCATAGGCTTTATAGCTAATGCTGCAGTTTTAAAGGAGACTGGGTAAATGGGTAGCGTTTTCAGTGTTAGTGCTTGCAAGTGGAATCTACCTCATAAAATTATGGATTATCAAGCATATTAAAGGGGTTGTCAAGGAAAAAGAGTAGTGAGTATCCACTACATCTGGCTTACCATCCATCATCCCTGGACTTCTACAATGGGGCCATCCACTCTCAATGCAAGCTAACAAAAAATAAGAAGGAAATGGGATTTTTTTAAGGGGGGGGTATCTTCCCTTTCCTTTTCTGAGGCTGCAATGCTCTACCTACATAGGAGCTTTTTGGAAACTAGCACTGAATGCTCTAAAGCAAAGTTTCAGACTGGGAGGGCTTTCAGCAGAAAACAAGAGAAGAGGAAGAAAGCATTGCATTACATTCATCTCTCCTAGTTCACTTTCCTGACCCCTCTTTCTCTCCCCCTACACCTTTCTCATCTTTTTCTTTTAGTTCTTTGAGAATGCCATGCTAAGTGGTGGTGGTGTGTGCCTTTAATTCCAGCACTTGGGAGGCAGAGGCAGGCAGATCTCTGTGAGTTCTAGGCCAGCCTGGTCTACATAGTGAATTACAGGACAACAAAGGCTACACAGAGAAACCCTGTCTCAAAAAATCCAAGAAAAGACCTGAAAAAAGAGAATGTCATACATATAACATATATTGATTGTATTCACCTTCCACTAATCCCTCCACCTCTTCCCAGATCCAACCTCTCCCCCACTTCATGTCCTCTTTTTGTTGCCATTAGAAGAGATGGAATTGCTGTAAATGTCCTGGTTCTGGTCCCTTAAATCTCCCCACCCCCTGTCTGGAAAGTTCCCCAAGCATAATCCCATAAAATAAATTTTGATCACATCTACCCTGCCCCTCCCTTAATGCCTCCTAGCTCCATCCCTATGTCCTATCCATTCAACTTTGTGTCCTCATTTTTAAATGAACAAACAAAAAACCTCACGACCAATTTGTGCACTCTTGGATATGTGACCAAGCACTGGAGCATGGTGACCTACTGACTTAAAGAAAACTGTCTCTCCCTCCCCTACCAAGTATCAAATGCCAATAGCTCCTCAGCTAGAGGTGGAGATTCATTCCCACCCCTCTTTCCATGTTGGGATTCCAGCTTGAGCTTGTTCAAGTCACACTCTCACCACTGCTGTGAGTTCATATGCTCTTCTGTCCTACTTTGTCAGGAACAGACTGTTTCCTTGCAGTCATACAGTGCCTCTGGCTCTTGTGATCTTTCTGACCCATCTTTCATAATGATTCTTGAACCTTAGGGCATGAGTCTGGGATATGTATGTCCCATTTGGGGCTGAGCATTCCAGTCCCTTAATCTCTGCACTTTGACTAGTGGGTCTCTGTGTTCCTCACACTGCTGTGAGAAGAAACTTTCCTCATAAGGATTTAGAATGCACTCATCTATGGGTATAACAATAAGTCATTAGGAATCAGTTTAATGCTGTGTCCATTTAGCAGAGTAATAAAATGACAGTTCTCCCCTAGAGTCTATGACCTGTCTAACCACAGTCTCTTGGCCCCAATTGGGGATCAATCTTGAATTTCATCTTGTGAAGCAGGTTTGACATCCTAGTTAGCATTTTCAACTTGACATATTCTACAGTTATCTGAGAGGAGATCCTTAATTGAAGGATTACCTACATTAGATTGTCTTGTGGGAGCATCTGGGGGTTACTGTGTTGACCACTATGGTCAGCACCATCTCTAGGCAAGTAGTCCTAGGATATTTAAGAGAACTGGGATTGACATGTAAAACAATATTGTTTCTAATTCAAATAAAAAAACATGAAAAATTGCTGTGTGAGCCAGTCAGTTAGTGAACTGGCAAGCAGTGTTCCTCCCAATCCAGGTTCCTGCTTGAGTTCCTGTCCTGACTTTTCATCAGTGATGGATTGTGTCCTGGAAACATAAACCAAATAAACCCATTCCTCACTTACTTGCTTTTAGTCAGACTATTTTATCACAGCAATACAAAGCAAAGTAGAACATTATCCTTAATTCTTTTCTTCCTAATATGGCCCATACCTGGTCACCGGCTTCTGAGAATATATTCTAGTTGGAGCCACAAAACTCTGGGGATACCTACAGCATAGTTAAACTCGTGTCATCAAGTTCCTGAATGAGACACCAGAAGCTACTCTGGGACCAACAGCAAACATACCCATAGTTTTTTCTAGGGCTATAGGATACAAAGCAGCATCATACAGACATGGTCTCTTCCACCACCACCATCACCACTTGGGCGGGTGGACACACACAACACGTCCTTTTATTCTTATTTAATTTTTTACTTTTATTCTTCTAATTTTATTTTATGTGTATAGGTGTTTTGCCTGCATGTGTGTCTATATACCACCTGTTTTGCCTGCTGCCCACAGAGACCAGAAGAAGGCATTTCTACTGGAAATGCGGTTACTGACAGTTGTGAGGCACCATGTGGGTGCTGAGGATCAAACCTAGGTCTCTGAAATAACAACCAGAGCTCTTAACCACTGAGCCATCTCTCTGGATCCCCATTTTCTTCTTCTCTGTGTAACTTGTCATTCCCTTCCTCTGAGTTCTACTCTCTACACTCTAAAATGTAGAAAATCTATACTATTTCACAAGTTTATAATATGGTGAAATACATATATTTGTGGTGCCTACCTTAAGGTTTAGAATACATGTGATATCTGATATTATTGCTCCTTCCAGAAAATCAGAGCTAGGAAGACCTTATACTATTGACTAACAATTCACATTCAGTTGTTAGTTCCAGAAAGGGGGAACTCTTTCCTTGACATGCCAAAGAATGTTAATGGAGGAGAAAGAACTAGAATCCATTATTGACACTTCCTTCTCCAAGACTGATTTTCACTTTGTCTATTCATGTCAGGGACAATTCACAGTGAAAGAAAAGTCAATAGGTCCCCTGTGTATTGACCAATCTTCTGTAGTTGTTAGAATCATTACACTTAGCAGAAACTTCTCTGTGCTAAGTATAGTGACACACAGCTTTAATCTCAGAGACAGGCAAATCTCTGCGAGTTTGAGGCCAGCCTGGTCTACAGAGTGAGTTCCAGGATACAAGGGATTTGTAAAAAGGCCGTCTCAAAAAAAATCAAACCTCCCCCACATAACTTCTCTTTGCCAAGCTACTGCTGGACAAATTTGGAAACCAGAGAACACTGCAACCAGACCCATATAAGCACAACTAAAATTTCAAAGCAGAGATGGACTGACCAACTCTACAACCACCCTAGCCCAGAACCAGGGTTATGTGTTGGCCCACCCCAACATCCATCCCATCTGTGGTCTCCTAGAGAATGGGGTGGGGCAGGGGAGTGTGAGGGGATGGTCCTGAGGGCTGTAGGATCTTTATGACACAGAGCAGCAACTGTATGTACAGGAAAAGTCCCAGTGAAGACCCAGCATCAATGGTGTAGCACAGATCAAGGCCTCAAAGCAGACCAATGTTTCTTTGGGATGAACATCTGCATGTAAAAATATATGGATAAAGGGGGTTACTGCATGACTCACTGTATCACACTGCAGCTTCCATCACAAGATTCTCCTTTTCTACTTTTTCCCCTTTCTTCTCTTCAATTTTATTGTGTTTTATTTCGGGGTTGGGAGGGAGATGGGTGTGATGTGGAGACATGATGTGAAAGACACAAAGAATAAAGAAAAAGAAAGTTAAAAAGGTTCAAAACAGAAATGCTTTGTGTGTGTGGCAAGCAGTGGTGGTGATTAAGGCAGCTTTAGGAGGGTGTTAACCTACCCAGTATAAACTCCATCAACCCCTCTATCTACCCCCTGTGAGTTGAATGTAAATCTTGTTTTTATTTGTATGAATAACTAGATTCTTGATTTTATGTAAAGTGTGACAATATTCTTGAGAGATTTCCAGCTAGGACTAAATAAAGAGATCACCAAGTCTTCCCACCAACAGTAACTACAAAACTGGCTATAACTGGTTTTTACTTTTTAAAAAATGAAGTTTTTTCAGCCAGGCAGTGGTGATGCATGACTTTAATCCCAGCATTTGGGAGGCAGAGACAGGCAGATCTTTGTGGGTTTGAGGACAGCCTGGTCTACAAAGTGAGTTCCAAGAAAGCCAGAGCTGTTACACAGAGAAATCCTGCCTCAAAAGAGAGAGGGAAAGAGAGAATATACAACATAAATATGATTTTTTTCTGCAGATTTTTTATTTGAATTAGAAACAAGATTGTTTTACATGACAATCCCAGTTCCCTCTCCTTCCCCTCCTCCCCCACCCCCCCAACTAAAACCCTACCTATCACATATCCTTTCTGCTCCCCCTGGATGGTGAGGCCTTCGGTAGGGTGTCATCAGGGTCTATCATATCCTTTGGGATAGGGCCTAGGCCCAACCCATGCTCAGGGAGTATTCCTCTATGTGGAATGGGCTCCCAAAGTCCACACCTATTCTAGGGATAAGTACTGAACTACTACAGGAGGTCCCGTAGATTTCTGAGGTTTCCTCACTGAAACCCATGTTCCTGGGAGCTGGATCAGTACCATGCTAGTATCCCATCTATCAGTCAGTCATCAATCTCATTATCAGAGGAGGGTATTAAGGTAGCCTCTCCTCTGATGCTTAGATTGTGAGCTGGTGTCATCTTTGTAAACCTAAAATGTCTCCCTCTATTATGGTATCTCCATTCTTGTTTTCTCCTATTCTTCCCCTGACTCAACCTTTCTGCTCACTCATGTCCTCCCCACCCCTCCTCTTTTCCCTTTCTCAATCTCCTAGCTCCCTCCCCCTCTTCCCCTGCTCCCAATTTGTTCAGGAGATCTTGACTCTCTCCTCTTCTCCAGGGGACCATGTATGTCTCTCTTAGGGTCCTCCCTGTTTACTAGCTTCTCTGGCAGTGTGGATTGTAGGCTGGTAATCCTTTACTCTATGTCTAAAATCCACATATGAGCAAGTACATACCACGTTTGTCTTTTTGTGATTGGGTTACCTCGCTCAGAATGGTTTCTTCTAGTTCCATCCATGCAAATTTCAAGATTCCATTGTTTTTTTTTTTTATTTTCTGGTGAGTAGTACTCCATTGTGTAAATGTACCACATTTTCTCTATCCATTCTTCAATTGAGGGGCATCTAGGCTACTTCCAGTTTCTGGCTATTACAAATAGTGCTGCTATGAACATCATTGAACATCATTGAACAGATGTCCTTGTTGTATGAATGTGCTTCTTTTGGGTGTATTCTAATAGTGGAATTGCTGGATCTTGTGGTAGACTGATTCCCATTTTCTTGAGGAGTCGCCATACTGATTTCCAAAGCGTCTGTACAAGTTGGCACTCCCACCAGCAATGAAAGAGTGTTCCCCTTTCTCCACATCCTCTCCAGCATAAACTGTAATTGGTGTTTTTTATTTTAGCCATTCTGACAGGATTAAGATGGTATCTCAGAGTTGTTTTGATTTGTGTTTCCCTGATGGCTAAGGATTTGAGCGTTTTCTTAAGTGTCTTTCAGCCATTTTAAGTTCCTCTAGTGAGAATTGTCTATTTAGTTCTGTACCCCACTTTTTAATTGGATTGTTTGATGTTTTGGAGACTAGTTTCTTGAGTTCTTTGTATATTTTGGAGATCAGCCCTCTGTCAGATGTGGGGTTGGTGAGTATTTTTTCCCAGTCTGTGGACTGCCATTTTGTCTTGCTGACTGTGTCCTTTGCCTTACAGAAGCTTCTTAGTTTCAGGAGGTCCTCATTTATCAATTATTGATCTCAGTGTCTGAGCTACTGGTGTAATGTTGAGGAAGCAGTCTCCTGTACAAATTAATTCATGGGTATTTACCACTTTGTCTTCTAATAGGTTCAGTGTGGTTGGATTCATGTTGAGGTCTTTGATCCTTTTTGACTTAAGTTTTGTGCATGGCGATAGACTTGGATTTATTTGCAGTCATCTACCTGCCTGCATCCAGTTATGCCAGCACCATTTGTTAAAGTTGTTCTCTTTATTACATCGTATAAATTTAGATTGTTTGTCAAAATCAGGTGTTCTTAGGTGTGTGGGTTAATATCAGGGTTTTCAACTGTATTCCATTGGTCTACCTATCTATTTTTGTGCCAATACCAAGCTGTTTTCAGTACTATAGCTCTGTAATAGAGCTTGAATTCAGGGTTGGTGATGCCTCCAGAAGTTCCTTTATTGTACATGGTTGTTTTGGCTATCCTGGGTCTTTTGTTTCTCCATATAAAGTTAAGAATCGTTCTTTAAAGGTCTGTGAAGAACTGTGTTGGGATTTTGATGGGGACTGCATTGAATCTGTAGATTGCTTTTGGCAAGATTGCCATTTTTACTATGTTGATCCTACCTATCCAAGAGCATGGGAGATAGTTCCATTTTCTGGTATCTTCTTTAATTTCTTTCTTTAGAGACTCAAAATTCTTTCGGTACAGGTCTTTCACTTTTGTGGTTAGTGTTACCCCAAGGTATTTTATGCTGTTTGTGGCGATTGTAAAGAGTGATGTTTCTCTGATTTCTTTCTCCACCAGTGTGTCATCAGTATATAGTGTTGCTACAGATTTTTTTGAGTTAATCTTGTATCCTGCCACTTTGCTGAAGGTGTTTATCAGCTGAAGGAGTTCCCTGATAGAGTTCATAAACATGATTTTTAAATATTGATTTTTTTAATTATGTGTACTTGTGGGACAGGTATTGCACATGAATATAGGTGCCTCAAGAGGGCAGATCCATGGGATCCACCTGGAGCCAGAGTTTCAGGCAGTTATGTGCTGGGAACTCTATAAGAGCAGTGAGTACCTTTAACCACAAAGCAAATCTCTTCAGCCCTTAATGAAATAACAGCAAAACAATGACTAAAGGTGTAGGCCAGTTGGATGGAGTTATTGCCTAGGATGTATAAAGCCCTGAGTTCAGTCATTACCCCTGCATAACCAGATGTGGTGGCACATGTCAGTAACCACAGAACTTGAGAGGTTGGGGCAGGATGATCAGGGTCATCCCATTTAGCTATATAAGGATTTAAGGCCAGCCTGGATTATGTGAGACCTTGTCTCAAAAAACTTTATTTAAGAAAGTACTAGATGCTTAAGTAGCCATGAACCTGAGACTAGATAGATCATGAGCCTAAAGGAAAACCAAATACTTTGTTCTGCTAAAGCAGCTGTTCTCAACTTGTGGGCCACAACCCTCTTGAGAGTCGAATGACCCTTTCACAAGGGTCAACTAAGACCATCAGGAAGCACAGATAAATTTACATTATGATTTGAAATGGTAGCAAAACTACAATTATGAAGTAGCAAGTAAAATAATTTTATGGTTGAGGGACACTACAACATGAAGAACTGTATTAAAGGGTGACAGCATTAGGAAGGCTGAGAACCATGCTAAAGGAACATAGCAATAAAACAACATTCTTCTACACCAATAGATCAATGTCTCACACAACCATCATTGGAGAAGTTTCCTCCTACAGTAAATGGGAACTAATACAGAACTAATCCACAGCTGGAGAATCTGCAGAGAATGAGATCAAATCCTTCCCCTCAGGGTTCAGGGAGCTACGCAGAAGAGGAGCTGGAAAGGTTGTAAAAGCCAGAGGGTATGGATGACACTAAGGAAACAGTATCTTCCAGATGCAACAGAATTGACGCATGTATGAACTCATAGAGTCTGTACAGGGCCTGTACAGTATCAAGCAAGACAAGTTCCAGAACTGAGGAAGGGAAGTGGACATGGGCTCTCACCTTAGGTAAAGACCTAAGAAGCTACCTCCAATTGCTACCTGTTTGCAAAGAAAAATTAAGTTTTCTCCAATGTAGTCTCCCTGGGTATTTAACCCACATTTAAGGTTAGGCCCCATGCCCAGCAGTAGATAGCTAACACAAAACAAATGAAACGATATTTTTGTGGATTTTTTTATTTCATATTGCTTTGGTTGGGTTTTTTTTTACATTAGTGGTCGTGTGTGTGTGTGTGTGTGTGTGTGTGTGTGTGTGTGTGTGTGTGTGTGCTCTCGAGCGTGCATGTGCCTGTCTATCTGTCTGTGTCTGTATTTTATTTATTATTTTTCTTTTATTCTATTTTTTTATTTTTCTGTTTTCTAAAGAGAGAGAAAAGAGGCATGGAGTTGAATGGTTGGGGTAGCGGGGAGTACCTGGGAACAAATAAGGGAGGGGAAATCTCGATCAGAAGATTATATTGTATAAAGAAAATGTTTTCAGCAAAAAGGTGGGAAAATACAATAGGGTAAAGAAAGTAGCTTGTATAACTTCCATAGATAGATAGATAGATAGATAGATAGATAGATAGATAGATAGATTCAGGAAAGTCACCCTGAGAAGGTGACATTTCAGCTGAGATTAGACTATAATTGAGGGTCCAACCACATGCATACCTGGAGTAAGAATGTTCTAGGCAAGAGAGAAAGATTAAAGCATAACTCCAACCTGGAAACATATTGAAGTATGACAAGTTTGATGTGTTGGAAGAGACAGAGTCAGCACTCAGTCAGTGCCAACTGGTCAACACAGTGAGTTCCAGGACAGCCAGGGCTGTTACACAGAGAAACCCTGTCTTGAAAACCAAAACAAACAAAAAAGAAGACAGAAAGAAAAAAGAATCAATGCTGCAATGTGATAAAGGCTGATTTAGGGTGAGAACAATGGGTGTTGAGGAAGAAATCAATCCGAAGATTTTTAAAGATGAACAATGGATCCAAAACAATGCAACAAACTCTAAGTCAGTTGTAACTAAGGAATAGATCATAGTCTACCTGGAAGAGTAAGTGGATTGCAAGTGACCCTGATAGGGAATAAGTTTTGTCCTTGGAGTTCAGAGATGAAATAAAATAACTTCAAACATTCTAGAAGCAACACACATGAATGCTATGCAAAAACAAGTATCAATACAATAGTAACAAATAACAAAATATCTGGGGGTAACTCTAGCCAAACAAATGAAAGACCTGTGTGACAAGAACTTTAAGTCTTTAAAGAAATAAATTGAAGAAGGTATCAGAAAATGGAAAGATCTCCCATGCTCTTGGATAGGTAGGATCAACATGGTAAAAATGGCAATCTTGCCAAAAGCAATCTACACATTCAGTGCAGTCTCCATCAAAATCCCAGCACAATTCTCCACAGACCTTGAAAGAACAATACTCAACTTCATATTGAAAAACAAAAAACCTGGGATAGCCAAAACAACGCTGTACAATAAAGGATCATCTGGGGGCATCACCATCCCTGACTTCAAGCTCTACTCTAGAGCTATATCAATGAAAACAGCTTGGTATTGGCATAAAAACAGACAGGTGGACCAACGGAATCAAATCGAAGATCCCGATATAAATCCACACACCTATGAACACCTAATTTTTGACAAAGAAGATAAAAACATAAAATGGAAAAAAAGAAAGCATCTTCAACAAATGGATGAAAGACTTCAATATAAATCCATCCACCACTGAACCTCATAGAAGAGAAAATGGGAACTACATTTGAACACATAGGCACAGGAGATTACTTCCTAAATAAGACACCAGTGTCACAGACACTGAAAGCAACAATTAATAAATGGAACCTCCTGAAACTGAGAAGCTTCTGTAAAGCAAAGAACTTGGTCAACAAGACAAAATGACTCCCAACAGAATGGGGAAAAGGTCTTCATCAATCCTACATCTGACAGAAGGCTGGTCTCCAAAATATACAAAGAACTCAAGAAGCTAGACATCAAAATACCAAATAATCCAATTTAAAAGTGGGATACAGATCTAAACAGAGAATTCACAACAAAACAATTTCAAATGGCAGAAAGACACTTAAGAAAATGCCCAACATCCTTATTCATCAGGGAAACACAAATCAAACCCACTCTAAGATTCCATCTTACACCAAACAGAATAGCTAAGATCAAAAACACTGATTATAGCTTATGCTGGAGAGGATGTGGAGAAAGGGGAACACTCCTCCATTGCTGGTGGGAGTGCAAACTTGTACAGCCACTGTGGAAATCAGTATGATGATTCCTCAGAAATTTAGGGGTCAACCTACCTCAAGACACTGCAATACCACTTTTGGGCATATACCCAAAAGAGGCACATTCACACCACAAGGACATTTGCTCAACTATGTTCAAAGCAACATTATTCATAGTAGCCAGATCTTGGAAACAACCTAGATGCCCCTCAACTGAAGAAAGGATAAAGAAAATGTGGTACATTTACAAAATGAAGTACTACTCAGTGGTAAGAAATGATGACATCCTAAAATTTGCAGGCAAATGGACAGAACTAGAAAAATCCACAACTAACCATTGAGCCAAGCTCCTGGCGTACAATCTAAGTGAAGGAGGAGCAACAATATGAACAAAGGAGTCAAGATCAGGATGGGGAAACCCACAGAATCAGCTGACCCGAGCTAGTAAGAGATCACTGACTCAGGTCTGACAAATGGGGAACCTGCATAAGACCAAACTAGACTCCCTTAATATAGGTGACAATGGTGTGACTGGGACAATATATGAGGCCACTGGCAGTGGGTCCAAGACCTAACACTAATGTACAAACTGACTTACTGGAGCCCATTCTATATGGAGAGATACCTTGCCCAGCCTAGACACAGGGGTGTGGGGGTGGAGAGGTACCTTGGTCCTGCCTTAAGGAGATGATGGGACAGACTTAGTAGACTTCCTAGGGGAGCCTTACCCTCTCCAAGAAGCAGATGGGAGGCAGGGTGGGGGAGTGGGAAAAGAGAAGGGAGGAGAACTGGGAATGGAATCTAAAACATAAATTAATAAAAATAAGTATTGTTTGCTTTACATATGCCAGGTACTGTCCTACATGTTGGATTGCAACAGCAGTACCAAAATCCTCTCAAAAGAAATGCCATCCCTAAAAAGCAGGTATTTGCAATCAAAACCTGCTGGAAAGGGAAATACCTGTTTTCTCCAGTCGAGTGTCGCTAGAGATATCGACTGCAAATTTGTGTCCATAGAGCTACTTCTTCACTTTGCTATTGTCAATGAGTCATTGCTGAACAGTTCTGAGCAGAGGCAGGCTACGGTGTCAGAGTAGGGTTTTAGGAAATCAGGTAGCATTATAGAGGACAGCAAAGAGGAAGTTAAGGCTTGGAGAGGACGAATCAACTCTGAAGACCTATGGGAAGGAGCTCTCTGTTCACAGATTGGATTCTGAAAACTAAGTCCCTGTCAACTTGGGGCTTTACACCCTAGAATGATGGAACTTGAAAACAGAGTCTCCAGACAGAGGAAACCAAGCTTAAGTTCAATAAGTGCCTTTGCCTTCTATCCATAATTTGGCCTAGTGCCCTCTCACTCCTTTCTCCTGGAGAAGAATCGTTTGAGAAACTCAGCTCACTAGGGGGCTGATGAGTCTTGGTTGTGCTGTGTCCATGAGAGGTTGGTCTCCTGACCAGGGAAATGCCACTCACAAATGGTGATATTTTAGGCACCAAGAAAAAGGACGGTGAGAGAAAGTTTTATTTGGGGTTAGAGTTTTGTTTGTCAGCCCAGTAAATTAGAATGCATTTTCCAAACATGGAGTTGTCCAAAGTATGGATTCTTCCTTGATAAACATTTTGACAGAGAGTGGGAAGTGGTGTTTCATGGAGTGAACAATTGATTTCAGATGGATTCCAGTGTCTTTCCCAGTCCTGACGTACTAGGT
Source organism: Cricetulus griseus (assembly GCF_003668045.3). NCBI lineage: Eukaryota > Metazoa > Chordata > Mammalia > Rodentia > Cricetidae > Cricetulus > Cricetulus griseus. The sequence goes on along the minus strand of NC_048604.1, from coordinate 108,632,042 downwards.
TAAGGATGATAGTAATGAGTCTTCCCTCCTGGCTACCTCCAAACATCTTTGGAATTTCTACTCTTTATCTTGATGGCATCTATGAACCTACAGCAGCTGACTCAAGCTTGTTACTCCCCCTGAGCAATATCCTACCTAGGTCCCCGAATCATCTTACAACACTATCTGCTACCATTTTAGCTTTTGATGCTGCTCATCTGCCTTGAGCAGAGCCTAGAGAAAGTGAAGAATGTCACAATATGGTTGTTGGATGCCCAGAAAAGCTGCTATGACGCACCACTGGAGCACTGGAACTGGGAAGGATGGACCAGGGATTGAGAACTGGTCTGCTTGGAACTTGCTTTACCTGCCACCTGACCTAGAATAAAACCTCCCAAAGGTAGCTAAATATTGCTGTCTTCTCCAGTCAAGACATGGAATCAACTGGAGCCTAAGAAATGGTAGGCTGTTTACATCTAAGGTCAATTAAAGATTAGATAAAGTTACATAATACATCTGTGTGCTAAAGATGAGGTGATTCTCAGCTCAAACAAGAATCAGTATAAGAGATGCATAATTCACTGGGCCTATCTATCACTACAATAACCTACTTACAGTATTCACAGAATCTGCAGTTAGTCAACTGTCATACACTCCCTTAGGTCTTCTACACCCAAGGTGTCATACACACTCCTTCAGCTCTCTCTCTCTCTCTCTCTCTCTCTCTCTCTCTCTCTCTCTCTCTCTCTCTCTCTCTCACACACACACACACACACACACACACACACACACACACACACACACTTAAATGCTACCCACGCTTATTGAAATGTCACACACATTCATTCAGATTTAGTCATCAAGTTTCATGTCTCCCTTATCCAGCTGTCAGCTCTGATCACCTAAATGTCACACATTCATGCTTACTCAGAGGTCACGAGACCTTCAGACAATGCTATTGCACATACTGCACGTACTATCCATACTCCTTGGGACATTATGCATGTAGGTAGGCATTCTCAGATAACTTGCTATCCAAAGTGTGCTCCCTACATCAGCAGCATGAAAATTACTTGGGAGACTGAAAAACTGCAGAATCTCATGTCCCACTCAGCTACGATGAACTAAAATCTGCATTTCAACACTACTCCTAGGTCCTTCATATGCACATTAGCAGTAAAAAGCACTAACATCAGGACTAAATCTCATTAACTGTCATATTTCAAGTGCCTATCAGGTGCTCGATAAATAGCTTTTAAATGAATTAGTGACACATTCTTATGTCAACCATGCTCATCAAAATGTGCTTTCTTAAAATTATACTCTGAAGTGCATTTCTGAAAGAAATTATTGCTTATTTGTGTATAGAGAGAGATGAAAATGAATGATCACTTGGAAAAATAAGAAACCAGAGCAATGACAAATAAAGTATTCATTATCTGTTCCATGGTAGAAAAGGATAGGCACTATTATAGATGAAAGTATAATCTTGATTGAAAAACAATGAAGTTATAAAATGACAAATTTACATGATGCTATTTGTACTTAACTGGAGAACAATACACAGTAATACCTATGGGTACATTAATATGCAATGAAAATATAAAACTCATAAGAAAATAAAAAACAAGTTCAGAGTACTGAATTTCACAGGTATGAAAGAAAAGAATTAGGAGCACCAGGGGTTTAACATGTTATTTCCTAAAAAGGAAGGTATCATAAGCAACTTAAGCAGTGGTGGCAAATATTTTTAATCCCATTCCTTCAGAGACAGAGTCAAGCAGATCTCTGTGAGTTGGAGACTAGCCTGGTCTACATAGTGATTTCCACGACAGCCAGGGTTGTTACACAGAGAAACTCTGTCTTGAAAAAACAAAAAGAAAAAGTTGGTGAATCTGAAGGTAGGAGTGGGTGCAGTACCATTCTTTGTTTTGTGAATATTTAACTGAACAAGGCAAAGACATGGATGAGAAGCAAAGAAGACATTCTGATAATCTTTGATGTTTCATATCCTCAAAGATCCAGCATTTCTTCTTCCACTGTATTGCCCAGAAAATTTTCATTTTCTCAAGCCAGTTGGTTGGTCACTCTTCATTCACAGGTCAATACCTGCTCCCACAAATCCTTGATTCATGAGGCTTTGAACTTAACCCCTGGAAGGGCTTTTAATGAGCCCCTTTGCTTCCTAGTGGCCCCTTGTGGGCTAGCATCAACCAGGACACTTAATAATGACTACATGAAAGAGACTCCAGAGGATGCTCCTTCCCAGATACTCTTACATCAGTAATAATTCATACTCACACTCTAGTTTCATGCTCATTTAGAAGACAACGCACAAATGTTTTGAATGAACTCCTCTCTAATTCATGTTCATCAAGTCATAGGCCTGTTCAACACTACTTTCTCCTGGTAATTGTCTCATAGTGTCACAATGCTCTGTGCTTCTTCCACAGTGGTATACCACAGGCCTCCAATCAAACATCTTTATCCCCCACATATGTTTACATGTTTTTCATCAAACAAGCAGCTTACACTTGTCCTTAAAAATTGTTGGAGTAAGTGTCCACCCATCTGTGACCTGCTGGTTCGTGGGGGTGGGGGTGGGGGTGGAGGGTAGTCCTGTGGACCAAGGGCTGCAAGAACTCCATGACACAGGGCAGCAATGTGTCCAGGAAGATTCCTAGTAAGGGTCCAGCATCGATGGCACAGCAGAGACAAGGGGCCTCGAACCACACCAATGATTCCAATAAACACCTGTATGTAAAAATATATGGATAAAGGGGCTTACTGTGTGACTCACCATGTCACAGTGCAGCGTCCATCACAAGATTCTCCCTTCATTTTTTCTTCTTTTCTTTCTTTTTTCCCTCTTTTTCTCTTAGATTTTATTTTGTTTTATTTTGGGGTTCGGAGGTGGATGGGTGGGATCAGGAGGCATGATATGAAAGACACAAAGAATAAATAAAAAATAAAAATAAATTGTTGGAGTGGCGAGATGGTTCAGTGGTTGAGCGTTTGCTGCTCCCCATGTAGACAGCCCATGTTCAATTCCTATATGATGGTTCACAATTACCTGTAACTCCAGTCCCAGGGTATCTGAATGGCATCCCCAGGCTCTGCAAACATAGTGTACAGACATACATGCAAGCAAAACATCCATCACATAGCATGAAAATGAAAAGAAATAATTTCTTTGTATCATACTCATAGTTGTTAATACATCTTTAAGCCAATACGTCTTATTTTCATGCCTCCTGAATTTAACTTCTTCATGTTAGTCAACTTCATAGTATTTAGTATTTGTAGAATATCAGAAAAAGTGAAGTTTTCTACCCAGCGTCTTTGCTTTCATTTGATAGGTTTTAGATTTTTGACCCGAAGGCTCATATATAGCTAACTCTTTATCAGAAATACGTAAACTTTTACACAATGGCCAAGATATTAAATTGAGTGTGGCACCTGTCAACAGATGAATGGATAAAAAATAGTATATGTATATGTGTATATATGTAATGGAGTATTACTTAGCTATAAAGAAAGAGTGAAATCCTGTCATTTGTAGTCAAATGTATAGAGCTAGTAAGCATCACATAATGTGAAGTAAGTCAGACTTAGAAAGACACACATGCATATTTTGTTTCATATGTGGAAAATAAAAGTGGAAAAAATGACCTGAAACAAGAGGAAAGACTAGTAAGGACAGGGATAGATTCAAGAGGTAGAAAGAAATTCAAGGATAACATAGAATGAAGGATGGACTTTCAATTTATGAATATGTGCATGAAAAGGACACAGTGGAAGCCATTAATTTGTAAAATGCACGTGTCAAATAATAAAATGAAAACATACATATAACTTTCAATTAACATCTTTTATAGTTTCACATAGCTTAAACAGCATGTCAACATCATTCTAGAGACTAGACCTTGGATTGTCTCCAAAGCTCTTGTTGTATTCTTGGTAAAGCAGTGTATCAAGGACAAGTTGGAACATAGTTGTCTCTGGACCTTTGATTGCTCTAATCATGCATTTCCATCTTGAATTTGTACTTCTTTGATGTTCCACATTTGTAGCATTCAATTCCCTTACCTTATATATTCTCTCCTACTTGGGCCAATTGATCAATCTTATACTGAAAATTAGTAGGATGTGATCACTGTGAACGGGAATACTAAACTGGGGTGGGGCTTGGGGGGCTCTCCTGGAACTGCTGGATCAAGCCTGAAATGCTGCCACTGCTGCTACTTCTCCCCTTTTCTGTCATCTGCTCACTAATTAATACAGAAAGGTTTGGTATGATTTTTTAATGCTAAATGTATCCACAAAGGGAATCTGCAGAACAAAGAGCCAACTTATGAGTTAATCTAATTAAACAACAAAACTACAACAACAACAACAAAAAAAAAACACCTGAAATCCTAACTCCTCCAGATTTCTCAGAGGCAGTGTTATACATGCCTTGATATCCAGTTGTGCACCATTACATTTGAATCATACTGTGGGCATTATATCATGATGAAAATCTAGGTATCCCCCATACAGTGCAGAAACAGAAGCGATGTTTAAACTTTCTGAAATTTTTTTATGCTAAAGATTTAAAAAGCCATTTTTCTGGGCAACTTACTTTGAGTTATGTCATGTTTCTGCTATTTTAAACTGTTAAGTCACTGGTTATCACAGACAGTTAACTAGCTTCATATCCTTAAAAAAAAGAGTAGCAACTAGCAACCACTTAGGTGACAACTAAATTGCCCTTCCCTTAAAAAAAGTAATCCATAGTGCCCCTCAGTTTGCATTTCTGTAGGATAAGAACAGCAGCAGCAATGAGTTCAACTGATAATTAGCAATTGTGCTAATATTTCATTAATCCAAAAGCACTTTGTGAAAATTTGCAAGTATGGCTTCCAACAGACATGTGCTTCCTGGTCTAGGTACCAAGCTGAGAGATTTGAGTTTGCAAAGAAAAACAGGCTTTCGAGTTAAATCCCTTGCAACCAGAACTTTAATCCCAAAGATTCTTTCAAACATTACAAATGACAGCATGGAGGAAGGTAGGGGAAACTTGTACCCTACCTAACAAAATCAGCTCCATGATGACCTTCAAATTGGCATTTGAATGAAATGTCTCCCATAGGTTCTTGTATTTGAATACTTGGACCCTAGTTGGTGCTGCTTTGGAGGGAGGTTTAGGAGGATTGACCTTGCTGGGTGAAATACCTTGACTTGGGGCAGACTTTCAGAGGAAAAATCCTCCTGCCACTTCCGATTTATTCCCTCTGCTTATGCTTGCCCTTCAAGATGTGAGCTCTCAGCTTCCTGCTCCAGCAGTCATGGCTGCTGCTTCCCCACCATGATCAGCTATCATCCTTTTGAAACCGAGTCTTAATCAGGGTTCTTTTGCTGTGAAGAGACAACTTGACCACAGCAACTCATAAAAAAGAAAACATTTAATTGGGGCTTGCTTATAGTTTCAGAGGTTTGGTCCCTCGTTGCAAGGCAGGGAGCACAGTGGCATGCAGACAGGCCTCAGAGCTTCATCCTGACCCACAGGCAGAGAGAGAGACTCTGTGCTTGACAGGAGCTTTTGAAACCTCAAAGCCTACACCCAGTGTAGTGGCTGGTTTTGTGTGTCAACTTGACACAAGCTAGAGTCATCAGAGAAGGAGCCTCAGTTGAGGAAATGCCTCAATGAGATCCAACTGTAAGGCATTTTCTTAATTAGTGATCAACGGAAGAGGGCCCAGCCCATGATTGGTGGTGCCATCCCTGGGCTGGTGGTCCTGGGTTCTATAAAAAAGCAGACTGAGCAAGCCAGAGGAAGCCAGCCAGCAAGCAGCATTCATGGCCTCTGCATCAGCTCCTGCTTCCAGGTTCCTGTCCTGTTTGAGTTCCTGTCTTGACTTCCTTCATTTATGAACAGCAATGTGGAAGTGTAAACTGAATAAATCCTTTTCCCCACAACTTGCTTTGTGGTCATGATGTTTCATCACAGCAATAGAAACTAAGACACCCAGTGACACACTTACTCCAACAAAGGCCACACCTCATAAGCCTTTCAAATAGAGCCACTCCCTGGTGACCAAGCATTCAAATCGATAAGCCTATGGGGGCCATTCTTTTTCAAACCTCCACAACTGTAAGTCATAATAAATTCTCTCTTCTATAAATTGTCTTAGTCATGGTATTTTATCACAGCAAAGTAACTAATACATTGATCTTCTGAAGTCTCCAATTTTCAAATAATATTGTAAACAGTTATAGGAACTTAGGACCTAAGTAAGCAAAGGTAAAATGTTTTGAAATTTGTCAGACAGAATACAAAGTAGGCAACCTCTGTCTAGGGGAGACTAGTTGGGCCTTTTATCTTTACTTGTTGCCTTGTGTTACAGCAGCTACTACAAGGTGCTTACTCATCCACAGCTGCATGCTGGAACCCAGCTAAGGAAGAAACAAAATCTCAGTTCAACATCTGCCAGTTTGTTTCTATAACAAAATACTAGCACATCACAATTTCACAAGGAAAAATTATATCATTAGGCATGTCCCAAGAGACAAACTCAAACAAATAAAACATCTCCCTTCCCTCCTTTCTTCCTACCCTTTTCTTTGTTTCTTTTTTCTTTCTATTGTTCTGCTGTAATATTAATTGTGAATGGTACTGGTTAAATAAGGTCACTTCTGTGCAAGTGTATAACGTACTTTGAGCATATTACCCCTTCCACTGCACTACCCTCCACTTTCTCACCTTGATCACTCTGGTTGGTTCCCTTTGTTCCCCTGAGGTGCTTTCTCTTCTGCTTTCAGATTTTCTGCACATTTGAAGTTTAGTGTATCTATGTAAAATCCAAGTCACAAACAACAGGAGAACGTTCAATATTTGTCATTCTGAGACCGGTACAATTTGCCTGATATGATTGGGTCCAGTTGCACCCATCTGCCTGCAAACAATATAATTATATTCTTCATGACTGAAAAATTCAAAAATATACTCTCACACTTTCTTTATCCATTTCTCTATTAACAAACGCCTGTGTTGATTCCACAATTTAGCTATTGTAAGTACCGCTGAGATAGGCACTGATATTCAAGTATCTCTGTGATGTGTTGACTTGGAGTCCTTTAGGTAAGTACCCAGGAATGCTCTAGCTGGGTCATATGATGGTCTACTTTTAGAATTTTTGTAGCTCATTTTCTTTATAAAAAATTTTAACTTATTTTTTGTGCATGCACACAGACACACATACACACATACACACATGTGTGTGTCTGGAGGTCATAAGAGGGCACCAGATCACCCAGAACTGGAGCCGCAGATGAGTGTGAGCTGCCATTCAGGTGCTGAGTATCGAATCCCAGTCTTCTGCAACAGCAGTAAGCAGTCTTAGCTGCCGAGCCATCTCTTCAAGCCGCTATACTTAGTTTTATGTGGAAAGTCCACACCGATTTCCGTAGTGGATGTATTAGTTTACATTCCAACAGGGTTTTCCTTTGTTACATCCTCACCATCATTTGTTGTTTTCTTAATGACTAATATTGTGAATGGGGTGGGAGAATTTCAATGCCCTTTGTTGTTGTTTTGGTTTGGTTTGAAACAGTCTTATTGTGTAAACCTGGCTGGCTGGCCTCAAACTCACAGAGATCCATCTACCTCTATCGACTCCAGCGACTCTGGCCTCTATCGCCTCTGCCTCTGCCTCCATTGCAAGTTCTGGGATTAAAGTTGTGTGCCACCATGACCAGCTCTCAATGCAATTTTTGTTTTAATTTTTCTAATGTCTCAAAGTTGATCATGTTTTCATGTTTATTAGCCATTTGCAGTTCTTCTTTTGAAAACTATCTATTCATTACCCCATTAATTGATTGAATTGTTTGGTTTCTTGTTTCACAGTTTATGATTGTATGCATATTCTAGATATTAATCCTCTTTCAGATGTATAGTTAGCAAACATTTTCTCCTGTTCTCTTGGCTGTCTCTTCACTTGATTCAGCTATTTCATTTACTATGTGAAAGTTTTTTTTTAATTTCATGAAATCTCATTCATGACTTGCTGGCATTATTTCTTAAGCAACTGGAGTCCTACTTAGAGAGTCCTTGCCTATGCCTATGTCTTTTTAAATTGTATTGTAATTTAATTGTATGAATATTTTGCTTGCATGTGTGTATGTGCACCACAAGAGTGCGTGGTGTCCATGGAGGTCAGAATTGGGTATCAAATTCTCTGGAACTGGAATTATGGACAGTTATAAGCAACCATGTAGGTGCTAGGAATTGATCCTGGGTCCTCTGAAAGAACAACAAATGCTCTTAACCACTGAGCCAATTTTCAAAACCACCTGTATCTTTTTGTTTTGGTTTGGAGCTCAAATTCAGGCTTTCCAGGCTTGGCAGCAAGTGCCCTTACCCAGAGAAGCATTTCACCAGCCCACATATTATTTGAATCATTCACTATTATGGTATACATAGATATTGGGTATAAGTGTCACAGAATGTGTGTGAAGTTCAGAGAACAACCATCAGGACTCATTATCCTTCCACTGTGGGCTCCAGGGATAGACTTAAACTCGAACTTGCATAGCATGCATTTTTATTCATTGAGCCATCTCTCTGACCCTCTACGTCTATATCTTGAATTGTTCGTCTTTTTCCTATAGCAGCTTCAGAGTTACAGATATTCACTATGATCTTTGAAATTGAGTTTTGTATAAGGAAAGAAAAAAGGAATCTAGTTTCATGCTTCCACTTATGGACTTTCTGCTTTTTCAGCATTATTTGTGGAAGTCTGTCTTTTCTTTTATGTATATTGTGTAGCTTTATAAAAAAAAGCAGGTGGCTGTATCTTCAAGGGTTTTCATCTGGATTGTCTATTCTTTCTATTTCACTGGGCTGGTTTTGTGTCAGTGGTGATACCACAAAATTGTATTTTTTTTCTCAGGATTGCTTTGGCTATCCATGGCCTTTTACAATTGCATCTGAATTTTAAGATATCCCTTTTGCATTTCTCTGAAGAATGAGGCTGAAATTTTAATGGGATTGTACTGTATCTGTAGAATGTTTATGGCAAAATACCTATTTCCATAATGTTATTTCTTCCGATTAATAAGCATATGACTTATTTTCATCTTCTTGTGTCTTCTTCCATTTGTTCAGTGTGTTAAAATTTTCATTGTAGAGGCCTTTCACTTTTATTATGAGGCTTATTACAAGGTAATTTTTTGAGGCAATTCTGAAACGTTTTTCTGATTTCTTTCTCAGTATATTTATTATTTGTATATGTCTTAGTCAATGAAGAGACAACATGACCACAGCAACTCTTATACAGAAAAACATTTAATTGGGCTGGCTTACAGTTCAGAGGTTTAGTCCATTATCATCATGGCAGGCATCATGAAGACACACAGACAGACATGGTACTGGAGAGGTAGCTGAGAGTTCTACATCTGGATCCACAAGCAGCAGGTAGAAAGAGTGAGCCACTGAGCCTGGCTTAAGCTTCTGAAACATCAAAGCATTCCCCCCAGTGACACACTTCCTCCAACAAGGCCACACCTCCTAATATTGCTACTCCCTAATGACCAACCATTCAGATCTATGAGCCTATGAGGTCCATTCCTATTCAAACTGCCACAGTATATAAAAAGGCTACTGACTTTTGTGTGTTAATTGTGTATTTGTCACTTTGCAGAGGGCATTCATTGGATCTAAGAGTTTTCTGGTGAAATCTTAAATTCTCTTATGTATAGGCTCATCTCATCTGCAAATGGGGATACTTTAACAACTACCTTTCTTATTTGTATCCATTTTCTTTCTTTCTCCGATCTTTCTCCTATCTTATTACTTTAGCTAGGACCTCAAGCACCGTTAACTAAGAGTACAGAAAGTTGTCAGGCGGTGGTGGCACATGCCTTTAATCCCAGCACTTGGCAGAGGCAGAGGCAGAGGCAGAGGCAGGTGGATCTCTCTGAGTTCAGGGCCAGATTGGTGTACAAAATGAGTTCCAGGACAGTCAAAGCTACACAGAGAAACCCTGTTGGGGGGAATATACAGAAAGTATACCCCCTTGTCTTATTTCTGATTTTATTTGAAATGCTTTGATTATTTCCCTATTTAATATAATGTTGTATATTATTTCATTTTCCTATATGTGTTAAGGCTTATTTTGTGTCTATTTTAGAGAAGTTTCCATGGCCTCTGAGATGGGAAGAATGCTCTGTAGCTTGTGTATTAAGTCCATTTGATCTATTATGTCATTTAACTCGGGTTTTTTTTATTTTTATTTTTTGTCCTGAAGACCATTCCATTGATGAAAGAAAGGTATTGAAGTTGCCTGCTATTATTGTGTTGGGGTTAATTTTTTTTAAAACACACTGCTGTTTGCTTTATGAAATTGAGTACACCAATGCATATACTTTTAGAATTATAAGTTGTTCCTTTAATCAGTATGAAGTGACCTTCATCATTTATTCCAGGTAATTTTGGTTCAAAGTTTATTTTGTCAAATATTAGAGGAGGAACCTTTGCTTGCTTTCTATTTCCATTTTCTTGGATTGTCTTTTTCATCTTTTCACCATTTGGTTATATTTGTCTTTGTTAATAGAATATTTTTCTTGGAGCAACAAATGGATTCTATTTTTTAATCAATCTTCTAGTCTGTGTCTTTTTTACGAGAATTTAGTTAATGATTATTCAAAGTTATTATTAGTAAGTGTACATTAATTCCTGTCACTGTGTTGATTTTGTAGTGTTTGGTGTCTTCCTATTCTTCAATTGTTCAGTTCTTATAATGTGGTTTATTCTATCCTGATGTCTTCTGGATGTGTTTATCTTTGTCTTCAATCTGAAGTATTTCTCTAAGTATATACTTTACTGCTGGTTTTGTGATCATGAATTGTCTTAGTTTATTTTACTGGTGAAAAAAGTCTTTCTCCTTCAATTATTTTGTTTTTTGTTTTTAGAGACAGGGTTTCTCTGTGTAGTTTAGGAGCCAGACTTGCAACTAGCTCTTGTAGACCAGGTTGGTCTCGAACTGACATAGATCCGCCTGCCTCTGCTTCCCAAGTGACGGATTTAAAGGCGTGTGCCACCATGGCCCAGCCCCCTTCAATTATAATCAATAGTTTTGCCCAATATAGTAACCTGAGTTGGCAATTATTCTCTCTCAATACTTGAAATGCATCATTCCATGTTCTATTAGCTTTGGGGGTTCTGTTGAGGAGCCTACTATGATTTTAATAGGCTTGTCTTTATATGTGACTTGGTGCTTCTTTCTTTTAACCTTCAATGTTTTTCTTTGTTCTCTGTGCTTGGTGTTTTAGTTATGATATGATATGGGGAGGTTCTTTTCTAGTCTTGTGTACTTGGTGTTCTAAATTCCTCCTCAATCTGGACTGTCATCTCTTGCTTTAAATTTAGGAAATTTTACATAAATTTTGATTTAAATTATAACAATCTTATTTTACATGTCAATCCCAGTTCCCTCTCCCTCCCATCCTCCCACATCCCCCACCTACCCCTAGATTTAGAAATGTTTCAGCTATTATTTTGTTTAATATATTGTTTAAGCATTTAGCCTGAAGTTCTTCACCTTTTTTTCTTCATCTTCTTTTATTCCTAAGATTCTTATATTTGGATTTTTTATGGTGCCCCATAAGATATCATCTATTGCATCCATATTATATTAACAATAATCTTTGTTAATGTTTGAATGTTCAACCTTGTCTGACCTTGATGATATATCTTCCACTTGATCCATTCCATAAGTGAGGTTTTTTAAATGAGTTTTTTACTTAAGTACTAAGCTTTTCATTTTTAAACTGTCAATTTGATATTTTGTTATTTTGTCTCTTTGTTGAATTCTTGTTTCATATCCTGTATTTATTTACTCATCTACTTGTTTATATTCTATTTTAACTCATTTGGGAGTTTAATTGTATCCTATTTGACTTTGCCAAATATTCTTTTTTCCTCCATTTTTATTTAAATTAAAACAAGATTGTTTTACTTGTCAATCCAAGTTCCCTCTCCCTCAACTCCTCCCCTACCCCCCACTAACACCCTAAATATCCCATACCATTTCTGCTCCCCAGGGAGAGCGAGATCTTCCATGGGGGGTCTTCAGAGTCTGTCATATCTTTTGGGATAGGGTCTAGGCCCTCCCCAATGTGTCTAGGCTGAGGGAGTATCCCTTTATGTGAAATGGGCTCCCAAAGTCCATTCCTATGCTAGGGATAAGTACTAATCTACTACCAGAGGCACCATACATTTCTGAGGTCTCCTCACTGGCACCTACATTTATGGGGTCTGGATCAGTCCCATGCTGGTTTCCCAGTGATCAATCTGGGAGCCAAGAGCTTCCCCTTGTTCAGGTCAGCTGTTTATGTGGGTTTCCCCAGCCTGGTCTTGTTCACTTTGCTCATCACTCCTCCTTCTCTGCAACTGGATTCCAGTTCAGTTCAGTGTTTAGCTGTGGGTATCTGCTTCTACTTCCATCAGCTGCTGGATGAAGGCTCTAGAATGGCATACAACTTAATCATCAATCCCATTATCAGGAGAAGGCATTTAAGGTAGCCTCTCCACTGTTGCTTGGATGGTTAGTTGGTGTCATCCTTGTAGATCTCTGGACATTTCCCTAGTGCCTGATTTCTCTTTAAACCTATCCTGGCTCCCTCTCTAATGGTATCTCTTATTTTGCTCTCCTCTATTCTTCCCCCTACACAACCTTCCTGCTTTTTTATGTCCTCCTCACTCCTCCTCTTCTCCCCTCCCCCATGCTCCCAATTTGCTCAGGAGATCATCATTCACTTAAATTCTTTGTCTAATTCATTCTCATTGGGCTTCATTACTGTGAGATTGGTACTTTTAGGGATAGTCATGTTGCTTTGGCTTTTTTAGTGTTTCTTATATTTTGGCATTTGAGTCATTTCACTGACTAGAATTTTTTACCATCTGCCTTTTTTCAGTTGAAGGCAGTTTTCACATAGTGCTAAGTTGTGGAAGGTTGTCAGTATGTATTTCAATTAGGCTGAGTAAGATAGGGGTTAGCATTAAATCAACTGACAACAAAATTAAGGATGGAAATACCTGGGAGGGGAGAAGTTGGGATATGATTAGGGTCTACCGAGTTTAGAGAGTATTAAAGCTATGGAATATTATAATTAAGAAGTAAAAAGGTAGATGAGGAAGATGGAGAGATGTAATGAAGTACAAATGAGAGGGAAAGCATATGGATTCAGTGTAGGAAGAATAGTAGTAAGTATACAACAGAATGGGTACAGAAACATACAGAAAAATCCAAAACAGCTGAACAAAATAAAGACTAAAACAAGATTATTGTGAGATATTTATAAAAGAGTGAAGACTAAATTTTTTAAGTAAAAAATCGACAATATCAGAAAAATAAGGTTTACTAAAAGAACAGTAGACTTTAAAATCACATCAGTCCACATCTATGGTGATTGATAAAGCAAAGTGTGCAGATGAGGAGGGTGAAATTTTCAATCCCAGTTCAAACCTATGAAACTAGTTTTGGAGAAGGTGTTGCCACAGTGAAGTTTACACACATTGCTCTTTAGATTTGGTTTGTAGTACAACTGTGCTAAGTTGAGTAATGTAGTTCTTCGTTCCTTTGTTGATGCTTTCCATGGGTTGGCAGCAGCACTGGTATTGGGAAGGGAAGGAGAACCTTGCTGAGGTTCCTGCTGACCTAAGCTGGGAGAATGGATATCACACTTCAGCTCCAGGCCCATGCCAAGACTGAACCTCGGGCTCTCTGACAATGGAGATGTATTGGACTGTTGATTTATCCCAGCCTCTGCAGCATCACTGGTATCTGGCTGCCATAGGAGTGTTGGAGGATGCACTGGCTGGTTTTGTGTGTCAACTTGACACAAGCTAGAGTCAACAGAGAGGAAGGAGCCTCAGTTGAGGAAATGCCTCCATAAGATGCCCTGTAAGGCATTTTCTTAATTAGTGATTTATGGGGAAGGGCCCAATCCTTCTATAAGAAAGCATGCTGAGCAAGCCAGAGCGAGCAAGCCTGTATGCAGTTCCCCTCCATGGCCTCTGCATCAGCTCCTGCCTCCAGGTTCCTACCCTGTTTGAGTTCCTGTCCTGACTTCCTTCAGTGATGAACAGAAATGTGGAAGTGTAAGCTGAATAAACCCTTTCCTCCCCAACTTGCTTTGTGGTCATGGTGTTTTACCACAGTAATAGAAACCTTAACTAAGACAACAGAAGAGGGATGAAAACCATTGTCTTGCTATTGTCATTGACTTCTGAGAGAACCCTACATGCTGAGGCTGAACCCAGTGGTTCAGCATCTTCGGTTCTGAGAGATAATCATCAAAAAATGTGTTCAGTCCTTGGTTATCAGTGACTTGCTCCTGCAGTGCCAATGTGTGTTGGACTTCACTTCCCCTGTAGTTTCCATTGCTCTCAACCCACTGCTTGGTATATTGGCACTGCTCCTATGCGCTTCTCCATGGAGACTTCACTTGACTTAATAAATGTATTTGCACCTATTATCTCTTATGGAAATAAATAATAGTGTATGTTCTTCTAACTTGTTTGCTTTTACCAAGTCAAATCAATGGGGCTTTTGATCAACTGTTCTTATCCTTAAGACTCCAGCTAAAGCATCTTAAAATGCACCAAGCTTATAAAGTCTCAGGAAAAAAAGAAACCTTGAATTTTCTGTACTTAGTCCTGTCAAATAAAGCTTTTCTTCCTGTACATCACTTTTCTTGCAAACTAGCCTTCTATTTTCTTTCATCTTTGACTTAGATGCGTGACCAGACCTAAAGAAGGGTGTGGGGACAGTGTTCATGCTCTTCTATCTCTGGCTGCACAAGTTTCCCCTTCTTGGAGTTTTGCACCAAAGTGGAAGACTCTGACTGTGATAATCATCTCTAGAGCAACGACCCCTGGAAGGAAGTGGGCCATGATTTCAGCTTCTTTTTTCATCATTGAAAAGTTATACTCTTGGGCTGCAGCCACAGTGTTTTTCCATCTTGCTCTCAGACAGCATCAGCTGAATCTAGGAGAGATAGCCTCAAATTAAACAAAAGCAAAGCCAGGAGTAACTCACACACTTCAAAGTCATATAAATAGCCCAAAGCCCATTCAGCTCAGTCTTCTTGCTGTTGTTTCCCAAATTACCTACACAACCTACATGAACAGGTAGCATTTAGAAACCTAGAATTGGAAATGTGGCGACTCAAACTCACGGGCACTCTGACACACTACCTACCCCTGTTCCTACTGGCGCAGTTCTCTCAGATGCCCCTGGTTTCCTCATAGCCACAAATGACCTAAATTGGCTAGCTTAAGAAACTATATCTATTGGGAATTTTTATATCTATTGTAATTAGAGATACTTGCCAGTAATTTTTATTACTGTGTTTTTACTTAGTTTTAGTATTAGATTTACATTTGCTTTATTGAAGGAGTTTGAAAATGTTCCTTCTGTTTCTTATTTTTAATAATTTAAGAAGTATTGGTTGTAGTTCTTCTTTGAAAGTCTAATGGGCCTGGAGAGATGACTCAGTGGTTAAGAGCACAGGCCGGTCTTCCAGAAGTCCTGAGTTCAATTCCCAGCAACCACATGGTGGCTCACAACCATCTGTAATGAGATCTGGTGCCCTCTTCTGGCCTGCAGGGATACATGAAGACAGAACACTGTATACATAATAAATAAATATTTTTTACAAGAAAGTCTAATATAATCCTTCTGTAAATCTATCTGGGCCTAGTTTTGTTTTAACCTAAAGGCAGTTATTGCTGTTTTAGTATCCTTATTTATCATGGGTTCATATAAGTTGTTGATCTCTTCTTGTGACTTTGGAGGTGTAGATGGATCTAGAAAATCATACATTTCTTTAAGATTTTCTAACTTAATAGAGTATACGTTTTTAAAGTATTCTCTTATAATATTCTGAATGTCTAGCATCTGTTGTAATGTTTCCCTGTCTCATCCATTTTTTTTGGGGGGGGTGACTGTGCTAAAGGAGGTCTGTCAATCTTGTTCATCTTTGGAAAGAACTAGCTGTTAGATCTTAGTTTGTATTTCATTAATTTCTGGTCTAACTTTTATTATTTCACCCTGTCCACTAGATTTGGATTTGGTTTGTTCTTGCTTTTCTGAATTCTTGAGTTGTATCAATAAGTCATTTCAAATACGAGCATATAAAAAATATCATCCACCAAGAAATTAGCTTTATCACAGTGATGCCAGCATGATGTCAACCAATAAATCATATAAAAATGTAAGCCAATAAATCATATAAAAATCCTAGAAATGGTTAGGACTGGAGGGAACATACCTCAACATGATAAAGGCTATATATGAGCCAGCATTATCCTAAATGGAGAAAAAAGCAACCCCATTAAACACAGGAACAAGGCAGGGCTGCCTAAAGACCTCACTCCCTTTCAATATATTGTTTGAAGAACTAGATATCACAATTATACAAGAGAAGGATTTAAAAGGGGTACTAATAAGAAAAGAAGTCAAATTATCCCTGTTTCCCAATGATGGGATATTGAACATAAGCAATTCCAAAAATTCTATCATAAAACTTCAGAAATGACCGATACTTTGGGCCAATTGGGAGGACATAAAATAATTTACAAAAGTCAGTCTCCTTCTTATATATCATTAACAAGTACGCTGAGAAAGAGATCATGAAAACTCTCCCAATCACAATACCTTCAAAAACACAGAAATAAATGTAACCTAGGAAGTCAAAAACATCCACAAGGAAACCTTTAAATCTCTGAAGAAAGAGATTGAGAAAGACACATAGAAAATGGAACACTATCCCGTGTTTGTGGATTGGTAGAATTAATATGATGAAAATGGCTATCCTACCAAAAGCAATTTACAGATTCCATGTAATACTTATCAAAATCCCATGATACTCTCTGCATAAATAGAAAAGAATCCTAAAATTCAAATTGAAGCACAAAATATCCTGGATAGCCAAAGCAATCCTGAGCAAAAAAGGGGAAAAATAAGAAAACATTTCTGAAGAGACCACCACGCCAGATTTCAAGGTGTATAATATTACTGTAATATTTTTTCAAATGTGGTACTGACAAAAAAATACACATGTAGATCAATGGTAAAAACAACTCATATGTGAGTGCACAAAATTATAGCCATCTAATATTTGACAAAGATTCCAAAATTGCATGCTGGAGGAAAGACTGCATCTTTAACCAGTGGTGCTGGGAAAATGAATGTTCACATGTAAAAGGATGACATTAGACCCGTATCTGTAACCATGCACAAAAAAAAAAAAAAAACACATCCAGGGCTGGAGAAACGGCTCAGAGGTTAAGAGCCCCAGCTGCTCTTCCAGAGGTCCTGAGTTCAATTCCCAGCAACCACATGATGGCTCACAGCCATCTGTATGAGATCCGGTGCCCTCTTCTGGTATGCAGATATACATGGAAGCAGAATGTTGTATACATAATAAATAAATAAAATATTTAAAATGTCCAGATGAACAGAGACCTCAATCTAAAGCCTAAAATGCTGGAACTGCTGAAGGAAAACATTGGCAATACCCTACAACAGGTACGTGCAGGGACAGACTTTCCAAAGAGGACACCATTTACTTGAGAACTAAAGCCAACAATTGACAAATGGAAACTCATAAAACTAAAGGCTTCGGGATAGCGAAGGTAACAATCGACTGGGTGAAGAGTAGACCCACCAAATGGGAGATGATCTTTGCCAGCAATACATCTGGTAGGGGATTAATATCCAGAATCTACAAAGAACTCAAACAACAAAGCATTTAAAAATGGGCTACAGAAGGCCACCAGGAGAACATGGTCCACAGAATCAACTAAGCAAGGCTCATAGAGGCTCACAGAGACTGAAGCGGCAATCAAGGGGCCTGCGTGGACCTGCGCGAAGGCTGTTTCAGTCTTGGTCTGAATCACTCGTGGACAAATGGAGAGCCACAGAGTAGAAGGAGATTGCTTGCATTGAGTAGAATCAGAGGGACTTCCCTTGATTTGGGAAATTCCCACGGGAGCCACCTGTAGAAGCCATGCCTAGGTGCTGCAGTACATGGACAAAGGCTGGAATCCTCACCATGGACTCCCCACGCACCTAACCACAGCATCAAGAAGCCTGTGTGGTCCTCTGCACCATCAGTTCCTCATATCCCATCACCAATCACCAGCCGTGAGGCTGAGGTTTCACAGCCTTTGCTGGCACTGCTGGGAAAGGGCAGCCCTGGGACCCTGCTCCTCTCTACACACTCAGCGCTCCTGACCTTGGTGCCCCGTGAGCACTGTGCTGGTGTGGGAAGAAGTAAACCAGACCTCTGTCTTCAGAGATCCCTCTAATCCCAACACTCTAAGCAGAAGGCCTGGAAATTGAAATGTGGGACACAACCCTCTAGCAAACCAAATACTTTGCGGTTAGAGTAGTTGCTTAGTGCAACATAGTTGCTCATGAGGCTAAACCTTACCCAGCACTAGACAACTCACTTTGCTTTTTTGTTTAGAGCTTCACTATCCAATTCAGTATCTGTGACCTGCTAGAGGACTGGGGGAGGGGAAGTCCTGTCATATATGGCTATGTCAACCTAATTAAAATGAAATTTTTTAAATGAATGGGCTACAAATCTGAGCAGAGTGTTCGCAAAAGAATAAAAATGGTTAACACCCTTAGCAATTAGAAAAGTGTAAATTAAAAGTACTCTGAGATTTCCTCTTTCCCCAGCCAAAATGACTAAGGTCAAAAAAACAACTAACAAATGCTGGAGGGGATGTCCAGAAAAGGGAGTCCTCATTCACTGTAGATGGGGTTATGAATTTTTGCAGCCACTATGGAAATCAGTGTGGAGAATTCTCAAGCTGCTAAAAATAAGTATGACCAAGCTATACCACTCCTTGACATATGCCAAAGGACTCAACATCTTACTGCACAGATACTTGTTCGGCTGTGTTTATTGCTGCTCTGCTCCCAAGAACCAGGAAATTGTAAGCATGCTATTTCAGAAAGTATAGCCAGCAATCTTTTCAAAATGTGTTGTAGGAAGCTTGTGTTTAATGGGATGAGTGGAGGCATTTTTTCTGTTTGAAGAGGTGTGGGACAGTCTCCAAGAGTTAAGAAACCCAGTCTCCTGAAGAGAGCTTCCTATAGACCTGACTTTGACATTTAAGACCCATAAGCCCCAAGCAGGCATGATGTTCTGGAACTTTTCACTTACATATCATCTAAAAGGATTTTGGAAAACTGTGTAATCTTGTGTGTGTTTTAACTGACATCTCAAATTTTTCTTGATGTTTAATCAGTTGCAGATCATGGTAAACATTTCAAAACAACTGCCACATCTTGTAAACACCATCAGACATTTTATACCATTTCTTCTTCAATTTGATTTACATTCCACTTTCCCCAAAGAATTTTATCTTTGCGGATTTCTTTATTGCGATATCATTTCTTACCTCCCTATCATAGTCTCTGCAACAGAAACATATATACTGAAAGGCTCCAAATGACAAGGCTTCATTCAAGATTAAATAATTACCATGATAATTATTGTGTGAAATTGATCAAAACAACAGATTAACAATTTACAGAATGTAGTATAAAACTGTTATTGGAAATGTAATCCTTAATGAGATAAACAGCTGTTTTGAAAGAATAGTTAATGTATCCATGGAGCAATGTGATCTTCTGCTATAGCAAGACAGCATTAAGCAGTACTGATTTTCCTGTTTTCATTCATATAGATTTAAGCACTGGTAAATAAATATGCGAGAGTGAAGAGCCTTTTTATCACAGTGTCAATTATATGAAGGCCTTCAAAACATCCCACGATACACGTGCTTGTCCATCATCAGATTTTTCCCATAATGACTTAGCAGCTGCCAAATACCTGGGCTCCCTTTTTCCATTTTGTTAAAAACAAAGATTTGGAAAGAATATGTCTCACAAAAGGGTTTGCTTCCTAGGAATATGATCACTCACTTTGTCAACACTGAACCAAGTCTTTGGCATTTCCTCACTGTTAAATGTCCGGCTTTTTGACACATCAGAGACAGTGAACTCATGTCAAATTTTGAATTGCTTTAAGTTTTGCTTCTCTTTATGAAAAGAAAATAGATTGTAAAATTTATGGTAATGAAGGAGAACAGATTTAGAAAAGAATAAACACAGAAATTTGAAAACTTAGAAACCGACTTCCTTAAAATGAATCCCATATTCCCATGAACTATATGGATACGTGCACGAGCATGCACACACACACACACACACACACACACACACACACACACACACACACACACAAACATTTCAAAACAACTGCCACATCTTGTAAACACCATCAGACATTTTATATCTTATACATAAATGGCTACACCCTCAATACACTCAGTGTAACTCCCAGATGACCACTATACTGACATCAAAAACACACTTGAAGCTGGGCATTGGTGGCTCCCAACGCCTTTAATCCCGGCACTCGGGAGGCAGAGGCAGGCGGATCTCTGTGAGTTTGAGGCCAGTCTGGTCTCCAGAGCGAGTGCCAGGATAGGCTCTAAAGCTACACAGAGAAACCCTGTCTCGGGGGAAAACAAAACAAAACAAAACAAAAACAAAAACAAAACAAAAAACACACTTGATCTTCCAGAATTCTCTCCTGCATTCCTTGCCACTATTAAGAGACCTATTCCTGGGTGACAAGACTGATTATCAGTGGTAGCTAAAACCCTGTGACCAAGAAACAGAAAAGGGTAGTTTGTTGAAAACATTTTAATCAATAATCCAGTTCTTTGTTTTCAGGGTCAGAGATTATAGGGCCACTCTAATTTGCCTTTTGGTCAGTACCAGAACATGTTAAGAGTCAGTCCCTCAACCCAGACATAGTAGCATACGTCTTTAATCCCAGCACTCGGGAAGCTGAAGCAGGTGGATCTCTGAGTTGGAGGCCAGCCTGGTCTACAGAGTGAATTCCAGGACAGCCAAAGCTACATAATGAGATCCTGTCTCAAAAAAGACAAACAGCAACAAAAAGTCAGTCACCCAGTGCTTTCGCTCATCAATGTCCATCAATCCCTTCTCAAATCTTCCTAGAGCTCCTGTGTTGCTCTAGAAGGCTGTGCATGTTCAACTTCTTTGTATTGGGTATCAAGATCAATTTACCAGTTCACAGCCCTTTCAAGAGTTTTTATTTGCAGTTAGTTAATAGTTAGTAATTTTTTCATGATAAATGAGAAGTATCCTGTTACACACAGAGAGAAAGAGTGTGCGTGTGTTAATTGTGTAATAGATGTACTGATTTACTTCACAATATGGCTCTTGCTGTCTGTATGCATCCTGTGACATCATATTATAGACTTCATAATTAAAAATTTAATAGTTGCACATTGTGAATGGCTAAGTGAGGCTAACTCTTGAATATTGCACCCCATTGTTTTAGTAAGGGGAAGACAGAGTTCACTGTCTTAGCAGTTTGCCTTTCATTTTATATGGTTATTATTTTTGATTTTCACATATTTGAATCTGAAAATGTCAAAACACAAGTTTAAATGTCACGATAACTGCTAGCAACAGCCCACATTTCTCACATGTGGAAATATTCTTTTAAGGATCTCAGTACACTGTGTAATTGTTCATTTAATATAAAATGATAGTGAAATACACATAAACCAATGTATAACAACTCACTGGGAGATGAAGTTTCTCAAACTTCCCAAAGTGATAAAATACCAAATATTTGATTAATATAAATTCTGATGAAGATAATTCATCACAGCAGGCATTATAGTGGTCTTTGACCCTGCTTGTCATCATCAGTCTTGAGTTTCAAATGACAATTTGAAAATATTGCTACCAGAATTCTTTTCTGATTCCAAAATTGAAAGCAATTTCCCAAGTGGCAGGATGAAATCTACCTCAATAATCTACAACAGTGGTTCTCAACCTTCCTAATGATGTGACCCTTTAATAGTTCCTCATGTTGTGGTGACCCCCACCAATAAAATAATTTTCATTGCTACTTCATAACTGTAATTTTACTACTTTTATGAATCATAGCATAAATTCATGATATGCAGGATATCTGATATGCAATCCCTGTGGGGTCATGACCCACAGGATGAGAAGCACTGGTCTACAATGTAACAGCTCCATTTGATACCATAAAGAATACCAAACATTTAAACCTCTCCGGTCCTTAGCATCAAAGTCCCTCCGCATGATGCAGACAAAACTTTGCCTTCACTTGTGCAACACTTTCCTTGGGATAAAGCCTATAAAGAAAATCTCTTCCAGCTCAGACTTCAAAAGCAAGAACAAATTGTTGCAGAGGAAAATATTCTACTTTTAGCATAAATCGTATAAATACAAACTTTGTGGATGTTTGTATGAAGAGGCAGCAATAATCAAAGGTGGAACAAAGCACACAAACTTCTCAGGAAGAGGTCCTGCCTATATTCTACATAATAACCCTCAAATAGCATCTGAAGTTCTCTCTGTTAATGTTGAAGTAATTGTCACGCAATTGTTCTCTTACTTTGGCATTTATGCAAGTTAAATTGAGCAATGGAAGGATTTTAACATTTTTGTTGGCATCTGGTATTATTCATTTCTCATATATTCAAAACCCCACAAGCTCTTTTTAACAAATGGAGTTGAGAAAATCCTTAGTTTATCTGAAGCAACTTAATACTTCATTTCTGAAACCGAAGACTCCAAAATTCTGAACTATTTTTAAAAATCCATTAAGCAAAGCCTACTTATTTCATGTTCTTGTCAATATCTCTTTAACAATAGAATTGCAAATGGAAGATGACATGTCATTTAAGTAATTCTTGCCAGAAGGGCTTGATCACATTTAAAAAAAAAACAATGAAAAATTTATTCATTTATGTGTCAAAGCTATTCTTGGAAGAAGCATTTCTTACAAACAGGAAAAAAATGTGAGTTGAAGTGGATAAGTATTTTGGCACTTGACATGACTATCTTTTAAGGAGATTTCATGTCTTGAAGAATTGATACTTCCACATGGATATTACTAAATACTCTTGAACAAGTGGCATCATCATGTGCAGTCATGAGGAAAGACATAATTAGATCATGCTGCTGTTTCACCAATGGGCAACATATAAAAAATAAACAAAATTGATCAAGAAAAGCAAAGAAAAGTCAGGCATGATGATATATACCTACAATCCCCAAATTCAGCAGATGAAAGCAGGAGAATCAGGAATTTAAGGCAAGTCTGGGCTACATGAGACTCTGTCTCAAACAAAGAGGACCTGGAGATAGAACTCAGGTCATAGAGCACTTGACTAGCATACATAAAACCCTGCACATGATCCCCAACACTGCATAAAACTGAGTGTGATGTGCATGCCTGTAATCCCAGGGTTGGAGACAGGCAGATCACAAAGTCAAAATCATCCTAGGCTACACAGCCAGTTCCAAGTCAATGGGCTACATGAAAGCCTGTCTGGAAGAGAAGGAGCAGAGAAAGGAAGGGAGGGAGGGGGAGAGAGAAGAAGAGGGAAGGAGAAAAGGAGGGAGGGAAGAAGGAAGGAAGGAAGGAAGGAAGGAAGAAAGAAAGCAAAATGATACAGTTCTGAAAAATGGAAAACAAAAACAAATGAAGGATGTCACTGTGCACTTTCCTAAATCAAATTTTATAAACAATTCTCAGAGTTGTTAACTTTATGGAAATTTGTGTCCAGTCTAATAACTCATTGTGCTACTGATATCTAGCATGTTTTCTCACTCAGGAATGACAAATGAATAAAATAACAAAATTAGTTAGATATGACCAAGCAGTTATTTCTAAATATACATAGAACACAGGCTATAACTGCAAGACATTTTACAAGCAAATTATTCAAAACAAAAACTATTAAAAACAAGCCATTCAAGAAAAATAGTTAAAGAATTGTGCAATTTAGATGTATATAACTAATTTAGATAATCAACAGATAATTATTCCTGCAAGTGCATCCCATGTAAGCATTTTTCCTTTATATCAATACAGATGTGCATAATAAGAAGTCAATTTTAACAGGATAGCTTGTATCTTTATTCAATAAATCCAACAATCCCATTCATAATGAGAATGTATACCAATCCAGCAGTCACAACAAAGAGCACACACTTGAAGAACTTTGGTATAAATGTAGCTCTGAGAAATTCCTTTCTTTGCCCTCTTGGAATTATGGTCACAATGAACACAGTGCACTAATGTAGTGGGCTCGACTTTAATACATTGAAGAGTTTGCTTTAGTTGAAAAGAAACACCTCTGTGGAACCACGCTTGGATGAAATAATGTGAAAACTCTGGGGTGAGCAAGACTAGAAGAAACCACTAGTTTGGGGAGGGCTGAGAAAGTCATTAACTCCATGAGCAGTGAGGGATAAGGAACAAAAGTCTAGAGGATCAGGATTTGAATGAGGAAGAATTCTTTCTCCTATCGAATTAGAAATGCATGTGGAGGCACTCAGAGAGATGCAGAAGGCTATTGAGTATATAGAGTTGGAGCTAGAGAAGAGAGGGTCAATCTGTTATGAAGAACTAGTGGCAAAGTTATTGTAGTGATCAGTAATATATAATAATACATAACTAACTAAACATACATAAGTAAATACATAACTGCCTCATTGGCAGCAGAACCACATCTCTCATGCTCCAACTATTACCATATAACTATGTGCATTAGAGAAAGGCCCTTGTCTAAGCTGGCTGGCTTACAAGGATTCTAGTGTGGACCAAGATAACTGGATTAGTTTCTATTCTGTTTGTGGAGCGGTGGGGGACTTGAGCCAAAGCAAGGATGGCCATGAAATGAACAAGGGAAAGCCTGGGTTGTGGATTGGAGTTCCTGATTAGATGGGTACAGAGTAGCAAGTTGAGTTGTCATGGCCAGGTTGTACCAAGCAGAATTGGATTGAGAGCTATCCTCATGCATACTAAGTGGAATAATGGACTTGTAATGAGCCAGGAGAAAACATAAAGTGTGTGTTTCTGGTCATGAATTGAACAGTCCCCAAAATGAGCAGGACAGAAGCAAAGGGCTCTTGAGTATGTGGTGGCCGGCTTGCTTCATGCGGGCAGCACTTCAGGGAATGATTTGAGTTAGTGTGGACTTGCTCCGGGATTGAGATTCTGGGAGAAAGATTTAATTTCTATGATGTACTTCTCTATGTAGCCCAATGGGATTGAATTTGTGATGATTCCTGCCTCAGCTTCCCATGAGCTGGATTACAGACATGTATCACCCTGCCCAACTTAAGCAAAATGTTGTATAGGAAATTGTTCAGAAATCTGTATGTGTGAGTTGCCATAGATATATAGGATGTCAAAGTTGCAAAGTATCACCAAGTCAAATCCTTGGTTTTCAGATGAAGGGCTAAGATGGCTCAGCATTCCCTCATACATAATTAACCTTGGTTTAGTGTTAGGCAGCATTCTGGAAGTATAAGGGGCACAGATGACTCCAGACAGGTTCCCTTTCCATATGCGAGTCATAGAGCTGAGCGTAAGCCACAGGAGACAATTTTAATCATAGCCTAACTCAGCATCTCTAATTGGAGATTTCATACTTAGGTCTTCCTCATTCATAAGTCAGCCATTTTCCCATTCATACAGCAACACATGTACATACACATATATACATTTCACATGCATGTATTACAAGCATACGTCACCACATCCAGCTTTTTTAAATATCCTTTTATCTATGCACAGAAATGCAATCAGAGGGTGGCAGGCATCATTATCTCAGCTTTTGGACTCCCTGTTGATTTTGACCAAGTACCTTTGATTGGGAAGCTTGCACATTTGTTTTCACAGGAAATGGTCATGTTTGCAACCATGCTAGTCTTCCACTCACTCAATGACAACTTCAGCTGGCAGCCATTGTTAAAAGAACTATTGTCACCAGGCAGTGGTGGCGCATGCCTTTGATCCCAGCACTTGGGAGGCAGAGGCAGGCGGTACCCTGCCTGAGCAGAGGGTGATGGGAAGGCTTTTGAATGAGAAGTAAAGTACTCCTATGGCTGTAACTCCCACTGGAGGGTGCTATGTCAGGTTTATAAGTTTGGGTAGAAAGGGGGGAACGATGGTGAGATCTATTCCCAAGCATGAGATGATTGGACCTGTTCTGATGCTGGGGTATGTCAGTTTCATATAGGAGCTCCAGCAGATAAATTGCTGGGGAAGGGTGAGCCTCATAGCCAAAGTTCAGTCTTCATATGTTTGATGACCCTCCATTCCTTTGAGAGAAGTACAGTCATTGTCCCAACATGCAACTAATTTACTGACTGGGCAAAGCATAAGAACAGGAAGTCTTGTACTAGGGCAATTATTGTACCAATGGCCAAGCTGGCCATATATAAAACTGTAACTGGCATATGTTCAGGATTGAATAAGGGCTGGCATTTGTCCCTGAGGTACCTTTGTGGGAATGAGGGCAGAAATAGAGAGGAGAGGTGTTAATCGGCCTAACTGATCTTGGGTTTTCTTATGGTCTCTCTGCTATAACCATTAAAAATAAGTTATCAGGGCTGAAAAGAAGGCTCAGTAGTTAAAGGCGCTCACTGCTCTTCCAGAGGACCCAAGTTCAACTCCCAGCATCCATATGACAGTTCACAACTGTCTGTACCTCCAGTTCCAAGAGATCCAACACCCTCTTCTATCCTCTGTGGGCACCAGACATGACGCAGACCAAACACTCATACACATAAAATAAATTTTAAAAGTAAGTTTCCAATTAATCAAACATATTGCCCCCAATTTTATACAAATATACAGGCCATTTCATGACTATAGCTACATTTGCATCTCAGTGAGTCAAAGTATCAATGCTCATGCCCTGAATATGAGTTGTTATGTGAATTGAAAATTATCTGCTGGAATTTCTTCTCAATTGTTAAGAGAATTCATGTTAAACGTTAAGGTAATTACATAAAAACAGATTTTTGAGATATGGTCTTTATTTATATTTAATATAATCAAAATAGAGTGAGTTGTAGAATGGGTAAAATTGACATTGGAATCCCATTGTTTAAATGCCAGTTCCATTTACTTTAATGTGTCCCTCATCCACCACAGGACACAGAAGCTTACCAAGTCTGGGGTACCTCTACAGCTCAAAGGGAAGGCACAGGTTATAAAACAGCTTTAATGGAAACACACACACACACACACACACACACACACACACACACACCATCATCAGAAACAGGGTCGAATGTGGTCAGGGAACTGAACCTATCGTTATCACCAAAATAAGCACCTATACCACAACAAAAACAAAAGCAACAACAAAAAACACTATACGGACTCCCTCCCACACGTATAAAAATTATACATTTTTACACTCTTGCCTTGCTTCTTCACAGAATCTTGAAGTTCAGGGACACCTTCCCTTGGAGACAGTCTAAGCACAGGGTTGGGCGTTGGGGGGCGGGGTTGGCTAATACCTGGACATCAACCTTTGCATCCGGACATGAGTCAGAGGTGAGTAGACAAAACTTTGCTGCAAAATTTGGAGGCAGAAACGCCCTGCCTCCTATTTCAAAACGGTTTCTCCAGGCAAAGCAGATAGAGGCTGTTCCAGCTTGAGTCCCACCTGGGAGTTGGCCATCGGGAAGGAGGGGAAGAGCGTAGGGACATAGATGCTTAGAATACATGCATGCCGCCGGGCGTTGGTGACGCATGCCTTTAATCCCAGCTTTTCTGTGATGGTCTACATTTGCTGTAAAGAGAGTCTTCTTTGAAGAGGGCTGGTAGCCATACTTATCTGTGGGTATAAGGATTTAGATTTAGAATGTCATAAGGGATTATGATGATCTAGCAAAGTGATAGTAGTAGATAGTTTCTAAGACCCATGACCTCACTAGCCCTAGGAAGTTGGCTAGGTATCCAGTACTAGGCATGATTTTCCTCCTGTTGCGTGGGCCTTAAGTCAATGAGAGAGCTATTGGTTGCCACCAGTATGCACTACTTATTACACCATCATGTATATCTTGCCATGCTGGTGATTGCCCTGGTTCATAGGTGCTGCGGCTGGGTAGGTCTGTTTAATTGCTTCCCTCCCTTGGCAGCTTGCATAGTAATTTCTGGAACAGTGAAAGCTGTCCTCCTGAAAGAAGCTTTCAGGTCACAGCCAGCTCAAGTCATTTGAGTCATGTGCCCTAAGTGTGGTGTCTTCAGCAACAGGGGCTTACCCCTGAGAGGCAACCAAGGACTATATCTATAATCTATACTGTTTTGGGAGTCACTTGGACTACCCTGGCCAACCATTTGAAAGGAGGTTCCTCGAGCTTGGTTCTGGGGTATATGTTAATCTATGTTACACAATGCACTTGTTTGTGTTGCATATAATGTTAAGTAAATATAAACTAACATGATTCTTTGAGGCTTTACCAAATGATCTTGTTATTATTTGTCCCACATCCCTCTTTCTCTCCTTTGTTTGTATGCATCTCCCTCTTTCCTCCCAAGTTAGACTCCTTCCCATTTTTTTTTTGTTTCTCACTTCATATTATTTCCTATTTTTGTCTCAAGCCCAACACCCACCTACCAACTCCACCTATGGTTTCTGTGATGGCTATTCTTTTTTTTCTTTTTTTTTTTTTGTTTTTGTTTTTCGAGACAGGGCTTCTCTGTGTAGCTTTAGAGCCTATCCTCGCACTCGCTCTGGAGACCAGGCTGCCTCGAACTCACAGAGATCTGCCTGCCTCTGCCTCTCTGCCTCTCCTCTGCCTCTCCTCTGCCTCTCCTCTGCCTCTCCTCTGCCTCCTCTCCTCTCCTCTGCCTCTCTGCCTCTCCTCTGCCTCTCCTCTGCCTCTCCTCTGCCTCTCCTCTGCCTCTCCTCTGCCTCTCCTCTGCCTCTCCTCTGCCTCTCTGCCTCTCTGCCTCTCTGCCTCTGCCTCTGCCTCTGTGAGTGCTGAGATTAAAGGCGTGCACCACCAACCTGGCTCTGTGATGGCTATTCTTGATTGTCAATTTGACTACATCTGGAATTAACTAAAACTCAAGCGGCTGAGCATAACTATGAGGAATTTCTTTTCTTTTTGTTCATTTGATTGTTTGGGGTTTTTTGAGACAGGGTCTCTCTGTGAAGCTCAGGCCGTCCTGGAACTCCCTCTACACAGCAGGCTGGCCTCAAACTCAGAGATCTGCCTGCCTCTGCCTCCCAAGTGCTGGGATTAAAGGAGTGCACCACCACTGCTAGGCAGGATTTTTTTCTTAATTAAATCTTTTGAAGTGATAAGACACAGTTTTTATCCAGATATTTTGAGGTGGGAAGATTTACCTTTTATCTGGGCCACACCTTCCATTGGCAGCTTATATTCAGGACATGGAAGAAGGAAGCTTTCTTTGCCTGCTAGCTTTTGCCTGTCTAGCAAGTCCATTCCTTCATTGGCATTAGAGCCTACTTCAGGATTCCAGTGAATACTGAAGATCAGCTGAGACATTCAGCCCTGTGGTTTCTTGGACCACATATTCATTATTCATTTGTCAGTTAAAGGACATTTAGTTTGTTTCCATTACTTAGCTATAGAGCAACAGTTAAAATGGCTGAGCAAGAATCTGTGGAATAGGATACCCCTGGGCCTATGCCTAAGGGGTGATATAACTGGGTTATTTGGTAGATTTATTTTTAGCATTTTGAGGATTCTACATACTGACTTCCAGAGTGGTTACACCAATTTGCATTCCCACCAACAGTGAACAAAGGTTACTCTTTCTCCATATCCACACTAGCTACCATTTGTTGTCAATGGTTTCATTAGTCGTAACCATTTTGACTGGGGTAAGATGAAATGTCAAAGTTGTTTTAATTTGCATTTTCCTAATTGCTAAGGAAGGGGAACACTTTTTGAGGTATTTAGCTATTTTTATTTCTTCTGTTGGAACTCTCTGTCTACAAGCCTAGCCCACTTTTTAATTGGGTTGTTTGTTTCCTTGACTCTTTGTTCTTTGAGCTTCTCATATATTCTAGATATTGATCCTCTGTCAGATGTGTAGCTGGCAGAGATTCTCTCCCATTCTGTGGGCTTCCTCTTCACTTTATTGTTTCCTTAGCTGCACAGAAGATTTTAGTTTTATAATGTCCCTGTTGTCAACTGTTGACTTTGATTCTTGAGCAAACGTAGTCGTGTTCATAAAGTCCTTTCCTTCACCTCTACTTTGTAGAGTACTACATATGTTTGCTTGTAAGAATTTTGATCTTCTGGTTTCAAATTGAAGTTGTTGGTGCACTTGGATCTAATTTTTGTGAAGGGTGATAGGTATTAGTCAAATTCTATTCATCTACATGTGGCCATACAGTTTTCTTTCAAGTACCGCTTGTTGAAGATGCTGTTGTTTCTCTGGTGTTTTTTTATTTTGTTTTTGTTTTTGTCCTCTTTATCAAATATCAGATGACTATAGTTATCAGTACCCATGTTTGGGTCTTCTATTTTGTTCCATTGGCATACATGTCTGTCTTTATGCCAGTACCATATTGTTTTTGTCACTATACCCCTATAATATACCTTGAATTCTGGAAGGGCAAACCCACCAACATTGTTCTTTTTGTTCATGATTACTTTGGTTATCCAGGGTCTTTCCTGGTTCCATATGAATTTTAGGATTTTTTCATACTTCTGTGAAAAATGTTGTGGAGATTTTGACTGGAATTCCACTGAGTCTGTAAATTACTTTTGATAGGATGGTCATTTTCACAATATTAATTCTACCAATCCATGAACACAGGGTATCTTTCCACTTTCTAGTATCTTTCTCGATCTCTTTCTTATGAGATTTGAAGTTTTTATTATAGAAGTCTTTCACGTCCTTGACTAGGTTTAGTCCAAGATATTTTATTTCTTTGACACTGGCAGGGTGTCCATGATCTTTTCCTCAGTGTGTTTGTTTTTGATATATAGAAAGACTACTGATTTTTGTAAATTGGTATCATACCCCACCACTTTGCTGAAATCATTGGTGTTTTTTCTAGAAGTTTTCTGGTGGAACGTGGGGATCTCTTATGTGCAATGTCATCATCTAAAAATTCAGATGATTTTTTCTGTTTTTTATAATACTTTATTTTTTATTTGAATTAGAAACAAGATTGTTTTACATGCCAATCCCAGTTCCCACTCCCTCCCCTCCTCCCCTACCCCCCAATAATACCCTACTTATCACATATCCTTTCTGCTCCCCCTGGATGGTGAGGCCTTCCATAGGGGGTCATCATAGCCTATCATATACTTTGGGATAGGGCCTAGGCCCACCCCCATGTATCTTGGCTCAGGGAGTATCCCTCTAAACGGAATGGGCTCCCGAAGTCCACACCTATGCTAGGGATAAGTACTGAACTACTACAGGAGGTCCCTTAGATTTCCAAAGTCTCCTCACTGAAATTCACATTTCTAGGGTCTGGATCAGTCCCATACTGGTATCCCAGCTATCAGTCTAGGGACCAAGAGCTCCCTGTTATCCAGGTCAGCTGTTTCTGTGGGTTTCACCAGCCTGGTCTGGACCCTTGTGCATATCACTCGTCCTTCTCTGCAACTGGATTCCAGTTGAGTTGTGATTAGTTGTGGGTGTTTGCTTCTACTTCCACCAGCTGCTGGATGAAGGCTACCAGGAAATGGATGGAACTAGAAGAAACCATTCTGAGCGAGGTAATCCAATCACAAAAAGTCAAACATGGTATGTACTCACTCATATGTGGATTTTAGACATAGATAAAGGATTACCAGCCTACAATCCACACTGCCAGAGACGCTAGTAAACAAGGAAGACCCTAAGAGAGACATACACGGTCCCCTGGAGAAGGGGAAAGGGACAAGATCTCCTGAGCAAATTGGGAGCATGGGAGGAGGGGACAGGGATCTAGGAGAATGAGAAGGGGAGAAGAGGTGGGGTGAGGAGGACATGAGGGAGCAGAAAGTTGAGTTGGGGGACGAATAGAAGAAAACAAGAAAGTAGATGCCATAATAGAGGGAGACATTTTAGGTTTACAGAGAAATCAGTCACTATAGAAATGTCTGGAGATCTACAAAGATGACACCACAAACGATCTAAGCAACAGAGGAGAGGCTACCTTAAATGCACTCCCCTGATAATGAGATTGATGACTGACTTGTATGCCATCCTACAGAATTCAGATGATTTTTAAAGTGATTTGGAATGACAGAACCTGTTGTCCAGCAACCAGACAGTGTACTTGAAGAATGCTTGCAGGCAGTGGTACTTGCCCAGGTTGTGGATGTGCAGCTTGGCTGGTGCCTGCACCGCTTCCTCCAACAGACTCATGTGGATCAGAGCATCTTGTGGTCCTTCTGTTGGAGGTGATGGGTCAGAAGTTTCAGGGTGTAGTGAATGAGGCAGAGAGCAAGGAGCCAGGACTACAATCACTGGAAAAATTTGAAGCCCTTGGCCATGCCCCTGTTGCTTGAGAAGAGGTTCTTGAGGGCCTCCTTCTAACACCAAAGGAGGGATGTTGGAGAGATATGGGAGAGAGCAGATAGAAGTTCTTAAAGTACTTGGAGCCTAGCTTCTTGAAGCAGTGAAGTGGCGAGCTGTCAGAGTCCTTAGTGAAGCTCCAGTCTTCCTGGCCCTTATGAGGCAGCAATGTACTTTGTTGCCCTGATGCTGTAATGCACACTGGCTTTCTATGCAGCTGGTGCTTGTTCAAGGTGGCTCATGGCCAGTTGGGTCTGGCTGCTGTCTTCCCTTTGCACCAGCATATTCTTCTCCTTGTTGAACAAGATCTTCACCTGCTTCACATAACCATAGATAGTGAAGAGAATAAAGGGGTTTGGGTGTGTGACTTTCAATGTTCTGGCCAGCAAGATGGAATCCCTGGCACCTATCAGACTTAGAATAGCAATGCAGCAGCCTGCTGCAGCTACGACTACTGCCAATAATATGCGTAATGGAGGTTCGAGGGGAAGCAGTCAGTAGACATTAGGGTCCAAAAGGACAATGTTGTAGCCATGACTTGGTCCACAAGGGCCATCTGTCTCCCCCAAGGCAGGCCTTGCAGAGTGTAGTTATGACTGTTGTGCTTAATGTTACAGATGGTGTCTTTGTTACTATTCTGGTGTTGTAATAAAACACCATGACCAAAAGCTATGCAGGGAGAAAAGGCTTTATTTCCGCTTACACCCCTAAGAGAAGTCAGGGCAGGAACTCAAGGCAGGAACATAGAGGCAGGAACTGAAGCAGAGGCCATGGGAGAAACACTGCTTACTGGCCTGTTTCATGGCTTTCTCAGCCTGCTTTCTTAGAACCCAGGATCACATGTCCACAAGTGGTACCACCTACAATGGGCTGGGTTCTTCCACAACAACCATTAATCAAAACAACACCCCTCACAGATTCACCTACAAGACAAACTATGGAGGGAGTTTCTCAACTAAGATTCCCTCTTCCCAGATACGTCTAGGTTTGTTGTCAAGCTGATAAAAACCAACGAGCACAGTGTGCTTGGGAAAGTTGCTGTGGTATGCAGCAGGCGCTGTAGATGTTCTGGCTGTCCAGAAGCAGCTTACCATTCTGGATACCCATGTGGAGGGAATAGTTCACCAGCACCTGGAACTGGTCGTTCTTAGTGAAGATGGTGATCTTGAGGACAGTGCCAAATTTGAAGAAGTTCTGGTGCAGAGCATCCAAGGTCACTGGATGGCAGAGATTTTTCTATGATGAATCTGAGTATGGGCCTCTGGTCAGCCATCATCATCTTGGTGTCCATAGCCTAGTAGAGGCCATGAAGGCCAAGTTTCCCAAATGTACCAAGTTCACCACCTGCAGGGCCACCTGGGCATGCACATTGTTTGGGGAGCTGTTGTTCTTGATCACCTTGTAGTTGGAGAGCTAGACATAGTTGTCTAGCAGCACAGCATTGACACCAACGATGTGCCATAGCTCATGACGGTGTTGGCAGTTTCCTGCATGTTCATCTACATGAATGGTTCTTCCCCTTCAGGATGATAAGGCTGGTGAGCTTCTCAAACAGCGGTGTCAGATGTGATGGTGTACAGCTACAATCCCAACACTGGGGAGGCAGAGGCAGGAGGATTAGGATTTCAAAGTCATCCTCAACTACAGCTTCTCTCAAAATAAAAAACCAACACAAGGACCAATTCAATATTTAGACCAGGATAGGATAGCTTCTGTCCTAAGATTACACTATATGTAATTTTTAAATATTTGAGACAAGTTTATAGATAGCCCTCAATCATTACAGTTTTTATGCCATCATGATAGATCCACAACTTCTTGTTAAAAAGCTATTATCTGAGCAAAGTTCAGCTTCAGAGACAAACCTGACCCAAAAATTTCCAATAACTATGCGTGATCAAATTCTCTTGATCATCTATGACACACAATTATCAGTATCTTTTTTTAGGAAACACTTCTGAAAATTAATTTCATTTGCACTTATTTGACAGCATTTTGTTAACAGTATCTGGTTTGTTTTGGTTTTTTAGCATAGTTAGATAAAATTTGTTTTGCCTTAAATTAAATAATTGTAACAGCTTGTTTCTCAAGGAAATGAGAAGACTGTGAGGCTCAGTCAAGTTTTTAATAAAGATGACTAGAGAGATGACAGTAACAGTAGGGAAATTCCAGCCAACCAGAGCCACAGAGGAAGTTTGAAGCCAACTTGGATTACATGAGACCCTGTCTGAAAACAAAAACAAAAACAAAAACCAAGAAAGATGCCTAATGCTACAGGCTTTCCTGTCATTGTTGGTAGTGGTTTCTCAGGGTGGGAGTATTGTTATTTTGTTTTGCCTAGCTCAGGCCTTGTTATGTTTAGCTTGAGATGGGAAACAGCATGAAATATCTACATGTGGTTATGTCATTTACACATTAGACTAAAGATGGCTCGCTGCATAATAATATTCTGAACTTAAGGAAGAAGATACAAGTACATATGAATTCACCTTCTAATTATTCAACAGGGATTTTTGTGCCTGCAATCTCCTAAGATATCTTGAAGGAGCTGCATTTTCTGTTCCTCTGAGTGTCCGTGTAATATCATATTATTTTACTCACTCATCCATAGATTTTTTTCTAACAGATGCATATTTTT
The DNA here is from genome assembly GCF_003668045.3 of Cricetulus griseus. Lineage (NCBI taxonomy): Eukaryota > Metazoa > Chordata > Mammalia > Rodentia > Cricetidae > Cricetulus > Cricetulus griseus. The sequence continues at coordinate 108,596,974 of NC_048604.1, read as the reverse complement.
CTGTATGCTAATTGCATTTGGTAAAATTGTGTCTTTGGCCCTGTACACCAGCTTGACTTTGCTCAAGTTTCTAGGCTAGTTATTTGAAATATGAATTTTCCATAGAATATGTCAGTTTTTTCAATACAAATGATATGGTTTGCTGGTGGTGAGACAATAGGAATTTTAAGTAAAACCATCAAGGTGAACCGAATCCTGCAGCGGGGTACCATACTTGTGAGCTTTACCAGTAGGAGCAAAGGGTGATTCTCACAGTGATCATCAGGGGTAAAGCCCCGTGTTTCTGTGAAGAAGAACAGGACAGAGGACATTTTGGAATGTGCTAGAGCATTCTGTTCTCAACAGAGATTTCCAGAAAGTCAAATTGTTTTACCAGAGCCTAAGCTATTGATGTTTCATGAGGGTCCAAGCAACCTGAAGGAAGGAAAAAGCTCAACTCCTGTGCCCTTTGTGAGGAGGTAAATATCAAAGTTCAAAGACAGGCTCACAAAAACACTGAAATCTAATCACAGGAATAGACTACGTGTATCCTCCCTGCTCCACACTTGACCACCACAACCCTGAAGGACTGTTTACAGAAGTTTTGCCCAGTTTTACAAGGTACACTGAAACAAAAAAGAGAAACACAGATTGAAGAGACGGGAAATTTAAGAAACAGACTCGGATATGGCAAGGATGTTGGTATTGTTAAAGCAGAAATTTAAAACTTTTATAACTAATAAGGTTTGACAGTCAGTTTTGCATACCAAGTTTGATTGGAACAAAGGATGCCCAGAAATCTAGTTAGATATTATTGTAGAAAGATACTTTTGACAGTGAAAGATTGTTTCATGATCTTGATGGTGATGATGGATTTTACGAATACATACAAACATTAAAACAGAAAATGGTACACTTGAAAAATGTGTAATTATTTATAAGCAAATTATGTCTCAATAAGCAGCACAATTGTTCTAGTAGACGAAAGTTTCTTATAACCATAGGAGGCATTTACTGTGTATGTATTGCAATAGAATATTGATTCAGAATTGGAGTTACTGGCATAACCCAATGGAGAAAAAAGTCAGAAAGAGATGTAGATGTGTGTGCAGAGACACATGCACATGGATTCCTTTCATTCACTGAGAGACCTTGAAGCAATGCACCCCAGAACATACCAAGTACTGGTACTAGCATTTACAGCTTTTGTAAATTTTTGTGCTTTGTTTTTGAGACAGGCTCTCATTTAGACCAGCCTGGCCTGGAATTTGACATGTGGTCATGTCTAGCCTTGAACTCCTGAGCCTCCTGACTCCATCTCCCAAGTGCTGGGGTAACAAGAATGTGCCACCATACCTGGAGTACTAGTACTTACAAATACCATTTTATGCTAGAAGAAACAGGAGTTGCAGGAAGTACTCAAAGACTAATGACAGCATGGCAAAGGAACACTCTTGAAGGGTCTCCTGCTTACCAGATCTGGAAAATTAAAGCATCAAAATATATAATGATAGAATCCAATTATAACAAATTTAACAAAACAATAAACCACAAGTCAGTATAAATAACCACAAGTTTTTGATGGAACCATAGTTTCAAAGTACCTTCTAAGAAAATTCTTACTTTTATTTATTTTGTGTGGGGGAGGGCAGTGGGCATGCTCATGCCATGGCACAAGTGTGGAAGAGAGAGGACATTGTGCAACTTGGTCTTCTCCTTCTAGCATGGGGACCTGGGATCAAACTCAAGGGGTTAGGCTCCGAGGCAAACGTCTTTACTCACTGAGCCATCTCACCAGCCCCCAAACTCTTTTTTGTTTGTTTTTGTTTTCCAAAATTAGGGTTTCTCTGTAGCTTTGGAGGCTATCCTGGAACTCACTCTGTAGCCAAGGCTGGCCTTGAACTCACCGAGATCCACCTGCCTCTGCCTCCCAGGTTCTGGGACTAGAGGCTTGCACCACCACTACCCATCTGTGCCTCCAAATTCTTAATGATTGCAAACTTTGTCATAGACCCTCCTGTATATTCCATGCTGATAAGGTGATCCAAGTAACGTCAGCAGTAATAGGAAGCACTTAACAGTATAGCAGCTGATAGGGGCAACTGCAAAAGCACAACATTACTATGGTAGCCCTGCCAAGAATTCACAACTTGACCTTGATTATGAGCAAACCAAAATTAAGGCATACTCTACAAAACAATTAGCCTATATGTTCAAAAATGTTGAGACTATAAAAGTCAATGAAAGACAATGGAATTATTCCCAACTGATGAACACAAGATAAATAAAAACTAGTTATGTGACACATGATTGTAACTTAATCCTCTCTGTCTGAAGAATATTATCGTGGCAGTACGTAAAACTTAAGGAGTGAGAATTACCTGGTGACAACACAGTAATGTAATTCACTTACTTTGTTGGTTACATTTGAGTTGTATAAGAGGCTGTTCTAATTGTAGAAAATCTATATTAAAGTATTCATGCAGAAATGGAGAGATGTCATATGATTTTAGTTAGTAGGAATAATTTCAAGAGGTTTATTTTACATAAAGACTATTGTTTGCAACAACATACTTAAAATTGTTGAGAATAAGTGTTATATGTTCTCAACACAACTAATAAATAAACAAATGGAAACTCTATCTAGTCATTCTATAATGTGTGCATATTTCAAAATAATGTGTCAATATAACATAAACATACACAATTTTTATTTATTTATTAAAGTTAAAGCAAATAAGATACAGAACACTTTGAGCACCACAGAGTATCATTCATTGTCCCTCCAAAACAATGATTAGTTCTTCTCTATTTTTCAGTGCTAGGAATGGAACCTCATGAATGCTAGCCAAATGCTCCTTCACTGAGCTGTATATCTCCAGACCATATAATTGCTAGTCTCACTTTTATTATGCATTGCTTTACCTGTTTTAGGTCTCACAGAAATGAAACTATGCTGCAAAATAAAAGTATTCAGAATTATAGAGTACCATGTTGACAACTTAATTGCAAGTGTTTCAGGGAAAAGTTCCCATAGTTTCAAATGTTCTTTAAGTTAGCAACAAATGATAAGACCAAAAGTCTCAACAAATACATAGACACTGTTAAAGAAAACCAAGTAACAATTTTAAATAAATTTTTAATTTTTAAAATTAAAATACTGCATCATTTTCCTTGTCCCTTTCCTCCCTCCAGTCCCTCCCATATGTCCTCCTTACTACCTCTCTTTCTTTAATCATCTTTTTTAAAGGTTTTATTTATTTATTATGTATGCAACAGCAACATTCTGCTTCCATGTATATCTGCACACCAGAAGAGGGTACCAGATCTCATAACGGATGGCTGTGAGCCACCATGTGGTTGCTGGGAATTGAACTCAGGACCTCTGGAAGAGCAGCCGGTGATCTTAACCTCTGAGACATCTCTCCAGCCCCTCTTTAATCATCTTGTTGCAGATGTATATAAATATCTAAATATATAAATCCAACCTGCACAGTTTTTTCATTGTTACTTGTATTATAGAATATCAGGGTTGATCACTCAGTGTTGGATAACCAATTAGAGAGCTCACCCCACTCTCAGCAGTTCTTAGTTGCCTGTAGATCCCTGTCTATGGACAGGACCCCATGAGATGTATTTACCTCTTCCATGATAGCATGTCTATTAGTGGTGTTCTTGTCCAGATCTTGTTTGAGCAACCACATTGTTGAGGTATCATGGGTAAAGCTTCCCTGCCATTTCTAAGAGACACAGTCTCACAGCAGATTTCCTGGTCCTCTGGCTCTTACACTCTTCTGCAATTATCCCTAAGCCTTGGATGCAAGAGTTGTGTTCTAAATATATCAATTGGGTCTGGGTACCCCACAACCATTGTTCTCTGCATTTTGACCAGTTGTGGTAATAATTTCTCTGTTGCAAAGAGAAGTTACCTTGATGAGGGATGTGGTGGTTTGAACAAGAATGCCCCCCATAGGCTCATATATTTAAATGTGTGGTCATTAGAGAGTGGTACAACTTGACACAGATTTGGAGGTATGGCCTTGCTGGAGTGGGTGTGGCTTTGTTTGAGGAAGTGTGTCACTAGAGATGGGCTTTGGGGTTTCAAATGCTCAAGGCAGGCCCAATGTCTCTCTTTTCCTGCTGCCTGACAATCAGGATGTGGAACTCTCAGCTACCTCTCTAGCACAATGTCTGCTTGTATGCCACCACACTTCCCACCATGACAATAATGAATTAAACCTCTAGACTGTAAGCCTACCCTAATTAAATGTTTTCCTTTGTAAGAGTTGTCATGGTCATGGTGCCTCTCCACAGCAATAGAACATTGACTAAGACAAGAAGTAAGAGCTACACTTATCAGTGTGTGTAGGTGAATATTTATAGTGTAGTTAGGAACTGTTTAGTAAAGTGGCAATAGTAGGTTGTGCTGTAAGATCCATGAGCTCACTAGCCTCAAGTAATTGGCTAAGTTTCCAGTAGCAGGCATGATTTCCCCCTGTTGAGCTTGCCTTAAGCCCAATTAGAGAGCTGATTGTTACCACCAAGATATGAGTCCCACTAGTACAAACTGCTGTGCATTGTGCCATGTTAGTCATTGTTTTTGCTTATAGGTATCCTGGCTGGGGTGTACTACTGATTATTTCCCTCCCTTTGAAGCTCAAATATCACCTTCTGGTACCACCAATGCTAGTCCACAGGGAAGAGGATTTCAGGTCAGATCCAGCTCAGATTCTTCAGGGCCTTTTCTGAAGTGCATGGTGTCTTCAACAATAGAGATTTCCATTCAACCTCTGGGAAGCTATCAAGAGCAACAACAATAGCCTACATTGTTTGGGGAGTCTCTTGGATTTTCCTGGCCAACAACTTGAAACAGGGTTTCTAATGCCTGGCATTAGGAATTTTGTTAGATAATCTATGGTTCTTGTGGGGACTGTTATCATTCCAAGTACCATAACTTCCTATTTTATCCAATTCCCCTTTCCCTTTATATCACTTGTAAGTTGTTGAACATAAGGGATTGAATGGAAGTCCCTATTGCTTCAAGACACCACAGACTTCATACAAAGGCCCTGAAAAATCTGAGCTGACTATGACCTGAAATTCTTCCTGTGAACTGTTCCTCTGTCTTGTACTTCTGTCCTCCTCCATGGTCCTCTTTTTACTCTGCTGCTTTCTGCAGTTACTTCAGGATATAAACTCACATCTAAAGATTTGGAGCTAAGAGCATTAGATGAAAGAGAATATGAGATGTTTGTCTTTCTGGGTCTGTCACCTCACTCAATATAGTATTTTCTAGTTTCATCCATCTATCTGCAAAATTTATGATTTCATTTTTCTTTATAGATGAATAGTATTTCATAGTGTACATGGACCACATTTTCATTATCCATTCATCTATTGAAAGACGTTTAGGTTGTTTCCATTTCCTGGCTATTGTGAATAGGGTGGCATTGAGAAAGCCCGAGCAAGTGTCTGTGGAGTAGGATGTCGAGTCCTTTGGGCATATGTCAAGGGCAGTGATATACACTTACATCTCCAGCTACTCAGGAAGTCACAGTGAGTTCCAAGCCAGCCTGAGCCACACAGTGAGACTGTGTCTCAAGAAAACTGAAACTGTGAGCCACACCACCTGACAGGTTATTTTTTGTCATACTTTTTCCTTTACTTTAAAAAATATGTCTTACTTTAGTCTTGTTCCCAACCTGCCTAATGCTGTGACCTTTTAATCCAGTTCTTCACATTGTACTCACCCCCAACCATACAATGATTTTTGTTGCTCCTTCATAACTGCAATTTTGCTAGCTATGGATCACAATGTAAATATTTATTTTACAGGATAGTGCTATCCCAAAGGTGTTGCAACCCACAGTTTGAGAACTGCTGCTTTAGTCCTCTAAATATATTCAAAAGACCATTTTAGCTCAGGAGTTTTTTTTTGTGTGTGTGTGAGAGAGAGAGAGAGAGAGAGAGACAGAGAGACAGAGAGACAGAGAGACAGAGACAGACAGAGAGACAGAGACAGACAGAGAGAGACAGACAGAGAGAGACAGGGAGACACAGAGAGAGACACACAGAGAGATTTATTCTCTAAGTTCTGCTATTCTAGATAACTCTAATACAGATGGCAAGACCCTATTACTGAAGACAGTTTACATTTTAGATACAGGGAATAGAAGCGGAAACGCACACACAGGGGTATGGAACCCCTGTTATGCTAGTGAGGCAGAGACAGTTGGCCCACTGGAGCCCACTGGCCCGCCAGTCTAGCAAATCAGTGAAAGACTCTGTTTCAAAAACTGAGGTGTAGCACAATCAGGAAGACATCCCGCATAGGCGTCCGGCCTCTGTACTGGCTGGTAGGCAAGTCCTGGAGATCCCCTGTCTCTCCACCTCAGCACTGAGATTACAGGTGTGCTGAACCCAGCTTTTTTATATGGGTGCCAGAGATTTGAATTCAGTTCCTCATGCCCATGTGACAAGCCCATGCTTACTGACTAAGCCATCTCAGCAGCTCCCAATATTTTTAAAGAATAAAATTATCATAACAGATACCAAAAAAGATCATTCAAAAACTCCAAACTCCATTCACAATAAATGAATGGAGCTAAGAAAAGACAAGGCATGTCGATGTGATGAGGGGCATACATGAAAATCCACAGAAATAAGAAAGGAACATCTACTCTCAAAACTCCTAGTCGATAAAACAGAAGTTCTAACTAGTGAGATACTGCAAAGAAAACAAATGCAGAACATTCTGTTTAACTGGCGGCACACGCCTTTAATCCCAGCACTTGGGGGGCAGAGGCTGAAGGATCTTTTGTGAGTTCGAGGACAGCCTGGACTATAGAGCTAGTTGCAGGTCATCCAGATCTAAACAATGAGACTGTCTCAAAAAATCCAATTTAGAAATAAGAAAAATCACATTTATCCCAGGCCATTGTGATCCTTATTTTTAAAATTCCCAACAGCTTATCCAGGAAAAATACCAACCTACTAGATGGATTTTAAAAGATGATGTTTAAAATGCAATTTGTAGGAGCAGTGGATAGAAAATCATCAAGGATACATAGAAAATGAAAGCAAAGCACAACTGAGCGTATTTACTAATTCTAAGATGTTGAGAACAGAGCATCAGAGCACACATCCTCTTTAATTGTGCGAGAAACACTGGTCCAGGGAAACCATATCCAAGGTTATTAAATAACCTTAAAAATAAAAGAATAGAAATCACACAAACTACCTTTTCACACAACTGAATTAAAGTAGAAAGAAATAATAGAAATATAACATTAAATTTTGCAAATACTTATGAACAAAATACTTCTAATTAATTCATAGGTCATGCAAATGAAGTACGAAATGTTTTGACCTTTATAAAAATGAAAATGTGTCGGGTGTTGGTGGCGCATGCTTTTAATCCCAGCACTTGGGAGGCAGAGGCAGGTGGATCTCTGTGAGTTCGAGGCCAGCCTGGTCTCCAGAGCAAGTGCCAGGATAGGCTCCAAAGCTAACAGAGAAACCCTGTCCTGAAAAATGAAAAAAAAATGAAAATGCAGCAATTTGCAAATTGTATGGTTCTGCTAGGCATAGCTTAGAGGGAAAAAGAAAAAAATACATCTAAACCAAGCTAAAGAGGATAAGAAATAAGGTTAAGAAAAAAAAGTAAAATTTAAAAAACCAGAAGAACACTGAATAAAATCAGTTACAGGAAACATTGACTCTCTGAAAAGATTAAAAATATTGATAAACCTGAAATGACTGACCAGGGAAGGAAGGAAGGTCCAGCTAATCAAAATCCTGAGTGAAGGGGAGCATATACTATCATTACAGAGCTTGAGAATATTATATGCATAATTAGGGAGTACTTCAAATATAATTTGCACTTAAATTTGAAAATGAGATGAAATAGACTAATTTCTCAAATACTATAAATCACCAAAACTCATCCATGTTAAAATAAATAAATCATTCTATAACTTGCAGAAAGCAAACTCTCTACTTCCAAGCGGTTTCACCAAAGATACTAAATATTTAAAGAGGGTATAATCCCAATTCTTCCCAGTCTCTACTAGAAACAAAAGAATTAACAATACTTCTCGGCAAAATATATGGGGCCAGCATTAATTTAAACATACAAAGGCACTGCAGAGTAAAGAAAACTATATCAAAACCTCCCACACTTCCAAATATAGAAATCTTATAAACAAAAGGTAGCTAATCACATGCAGTAATATAAGAAAATAGTAATAGCTCACAACCAGAGATTACTCTGTGACTATAAAGTTGTTTTGATATTCTCAAAGTAATCAATGCAATTCACAACATTAGCAATGTCAATAAGTCAAACCACAATCATATTAATTGGTGCATAACAGATTAGAATAAATCAAACATTTATTTATGAAAAAACTCCCAACCATCTAAAACGAAACAAAAACTTCATCATCATGATCATCATTATCATCATCTTCATCATCATCATCATCATCATCATCATCTTCATCATCATCTCATCATCATCTTCATCATCATCATCATCATCATCATCATCTTCATCATCATCTCATCATCATCATCATCATCATCATCATCATCATCATCATCATGTCTTCTCACCTCCTTATGCCCAATACACACCTGGATTTTAGCCATCAAGTAATGAGGAAACGTGCCACAGCAAATAATTTGCCCTCAAAAAATCTGACAGTTGGAAAACCTATTTGAATGTTTGGCAGATCTTTCAAGATTCCCTAAGGAAGTCAAACTGAAGAGTAAGAAATGTCCTGGTGTTTTACAAAATGATCTACCTACAAGACGAAGTGGAATAAATCTTTGGGGTCTGTTAATGACATAGGGCCCACTAAGCAAAGCAAAGCACATAAATGCCAAAGACAATACAAAGGTATAAGGAGAAGTGATGGAAATGAAGCACATTCCAATCTTTCTGATCTTTCTTTGCAGAAGATCTAGTTCTTTTCTTTTAATTTATTTATTACAGAAAAATAATGAATACAAGCCCAGTCACTCCCTCACACACCAAGAATGTCGTCATTCTTCTTGATGACATAAACAATAGCTCCTTCCTAAGAGGACAGTTTGTCTTCCTTGTCTTTTGTCTAAATTGCTACAACTAGCAGGGGCAGGAAACAAAACAGGATGTGAACAAGAGCACTATCCCTAGAAAAACAAAACTAAATAATCACTCAAATGCAGCAACCTTCTAAACATAGACTAAAATTTATATGTATATAGTTTCTACTTTATGACCATCCCTATAAAATGAAATCCATTTTTCCAGAAGCTGGCTTGTAAACTGAGTATAAAAGGAAAAAATAAAAAGAAGAAGAGGAAAAAGGAAAAAACACTGCTATCACATTTAGTTAAACTTACATTCCATAGGTTATGGGGAAAGTTCATTAGTGTAGAGAAAAAAAAAACAATCTCAGAATCATGGAAGATTCTTGAGATACCATAATGTGTAAAAATGTTAATGTTTAAACGTTATAATCACCCTAGTGTTGTGAGAAGCAAGTGAGGCATGAGGCAGGCTAAAACAAAAGCAGATCCATGTCTCCTTTCTGGCGTCTACATCTAATAATTGCATGATGGTTAAATGCCCACAAGTTAAAAGAATGTATGAAAGACAATTTACTAGTTTTCACAAAGCCCAGAGGTTCCTCTGGAAAATACCAATTTTAGAGGCAAGGGTACTGAAAAATCACGTAAGCTAAGCAAGAGTTGCTCAATTCTTCAACATGAACTGACGTTTGATAATAGACTGATGAGCCTTGGCTTTCTTGGTCCCAGGAGGGCCTTTGCATGCTGCCTGGAATACACATGAGTGAAGAAGGCCCAGCTGCCCCTCACCTTCCTAGCCACCCCCCCCCTCTTGGGCTCAATCTGTCAACAAGGCCAGCTAGTCCAGAAACTAATACTGACATTGATTGGGCAAACAGGTGAGTAAAGATCCCATAATTACTGGGAGTTTTAATCAACTCAAGCCAGTTCAGTTGCCATTCAATTTGTACTGGGCCTCAGTGCTCATAAAAGGAGAAGGGTTGTACTGCAATCAGAATTAAAGGGGTCCTGGACAGTGCAACAGCAACTGTAGGCCCCACAGGCTCCTCTGGCCCCAGGGAACAAAAAGCAGAATGTACCCCAGCTTCTGGAAGGGTTCCAAGTGCAGAGCCAAACCCCCATCCCACACAGGCTCTGCCAAAGAGTTTCTGTTATCTGCAAGATACCAGCTCTGGGGATGTGTCCATGTTCTAGTTGTCCCTGTCTTCCTAAACAAATGCACATGCCCTATATTACAGGTCCTGTGGTACTATTCTGTGTGTCTCTTCCTGACTTTTGACATCAGAATGCTCAGGAGACAAAAAGCAATGAAGCCTAGGATAGATGCTGTGCTTTCTAGCTGTATGGCATTGGACAACTCATGACATCACTCTTCTGCTGGATTGAAAATGGACTAGTTGACAAATAATAGCCTTCTGGGATCGTGGATACCATCATAGGTAATGAATACTATGTTCAGCCTCAAAAAAGAAAGAGGGTCTACTATATAGTCTTTCAAAACATAGATCTGGGCTGGGAAGTGGTGGCACACACTTTTAATCCCAGCACTCAGGAGACAGAGGCAGAGGCAGAGGCAGAGGCAGAGGCAGAGGCAGAGGCAGAGGCAGGCAGATCTCAGTGAGTTCAAGGCTAACTGATCTACAAAGCGAGTTCCAGGACAGGCTCCAAAGCTACAGAAAAACCCTGACTCGGGAAAAACAATCAATCTAGAGGCTGGCAAGATGGTACAGTTGTTAAAGAAACTGGCCGCTAAGCCTGATTACCTGAATTTCATTCCAAGACCTGCATGGTGGAAAGAGAGAACCAACACCCGCAAGTTGTCCTCTGACCTCCAAATGGGCTCCGTGGTACATGTGACCTAAAAAGTAAATAAATAAAATGTAAAAAATAAAAAACGTAAACTGCATTATGTCACCAATTTAGTATATCCTCAATAATAGTGTAAAAGTGATAAGAGAATCAAGATACCCCCACAAGTTCTTCTGTGACTTTTTCCCCCCTTAAATAACTTGATATGGGTCTATAAACCATTAGCTCATATAATTTCTCATTTCCAGCATTAAATTTACCTCCAGTTTGGTTACATTGGGATATCTTATTGTCACTTTCTGAAATCCACCCAACCTTTGTTGTCTTTATCACTTATCTATTGCTGTGTCAAAACTCCACAATCAAGGCAACCTATAAAAAGAAGCATTTAATGGAGGAGCAAAAGCATGGTGGCAGGAACAGCTAAGAACTCACATCTTGATCCACAACCACAAGGCAAGTAGAGGGTACTTGGGATGGCAGGGTTCTTTTGCAACTTCAAAGCCCCACCCCCAGTGATGCATCACTTTCTCTTTTTGTTGTAGTTTTTGTTTGTTTGTTTGTTGCAGTTTTTATTTTTTACATTCCAATTCCAGATTCCCCTCCCTCCCTCCTTCTGCTCCCTCCACTTCCTCCCCCCACCCTACTTTCCATCTGCTCCTTGGAGAGGGTAAGGCCTCCCCTAGGAAGTCTACTAAGTCTGTCCCATCATCTCATTGAGGCAGGACCAAGGTACCTCTCCACCCCCACACCCTTGTGTCTAGGCAGGACAGTGTATCTCTCCATATAGAATTGGCTCCACTACGTCAGTTTGTGCATTAGTGTTAGATCTTGGACCCACTGCCAGTGGCCTCATATATTGTCCCAGCCACACCATTGTCACCTATATTAAGGGAGTCTAGTTTGGTCTTATGCAGGTTCCCCATTTGTCAGACCTGAGTCAGTGATCTCTCACTAGCTCAGGTCAGCTGATTCTGTGGGTTTCCCCATCCTGATCTTGAATCCTTTGTTCATATTTTGCTCCTCCCTCACTTCCATTGTACTCCAGGAGCTTGGTCTATTGGTTAGTTGTGGATTTCGGTATCTGCTTCCATCTGTTTCTGGAAGAGGATTCTAGCTTCTCTGGGGTTGTAGATTGTAGGCTGGGTATCTTTTGCTTATGTCTGGTATCCACTTACAAGTGAGTACATACTATATTTGTCTTTCTGGTTTTGGGTTACCTCACTTAGGATTTTTTTTTCTGGTTCTGTCCATTTGCCTACGAATTTTAGGATGCCATTGTTTCATAGTGTTGAGTAGTACCCCATTGTGTAAATATACCACATTTTCTTTATCCATTCTTCAGTTGAGGGGCAGATGCATCAATTTCTAATCCTTCCCAAATAGTTACACCAGCTGAGAACCACGTATTCCAGTGCATGAGCTTATGGGGGCCATTTCCATTTAAACCACCACATTTGTCTCAATTTGTGGGGATTTGACCACCATTCAGTGACTAGATGTAGACTCCAGAAAGGAGACATAGATCTGCTGTTCCTTTAGCCTGCCTTGTTTCACCATCCATTTGCATGTACTAAACATGCAAAATTCCTCCTGGAAGGTGGATGACTTTGATTCACAATTTTCTCTGGTAGAGGTAACTCCAATGACTTCCATTTGGCCTTTCCAACCATAATAGCCTTCACTCCACAGGTCAAGGAACAAATGTGGGAATTCTGCCAAGTTCTAAGAATATCTATCCCAATTATTCATTTTGGGACTGAGGAAGTAACCACAGGATGAGTTTGGGGACCCACTGGACCTACTGTGAGTCAGACTTCAGCCAAAATTCCATTAATCCCCTGACCTCCATAAGTCCCTACTTTAACTGGAGGGCCACAGTGCTTCTTGGAGTCTCCTGGAATCAAGGTCTATTCTAAACCAGTATCCAATAGACCCTGGAAAGTCTGATTGTTTCCTTTCCCCAGTGTACAGTTACCCTTGTAAAGAGCTATAGGTCCCTCTGGGGAAGGATGAAACAAAGGTATTTTATCAAGATCCTTTCTCTAGGGTACCTGGGTGTCCCATCATTCAGGGGGTTCACTTTGCCTACACTGACCATTGTGGGTTAAGCCATTGTGGACATTGTGTTGTCTATGCTGCTCATCCTAATAACTATGATCACCTTGCCTTTGGCAACTCAGTGGTGCCACCTGGCCCCTGCTACCTCAGGGCCCAATTAAACCACTGCATTTAATTCATCAAACCGGGCAGCAGAGTCTCCAGCCCTAAGGTCTGGCACAAGGAAAAGAGTAACAAGAAAACACTTGAAATGTGCTAGTGCCCCTCTTACCATTTTGCGTCTTATAAGATTAGTGAAAGGTATGTCTTCTAGGCCTTCCCATTGTGAAGCATACCCACTCTAGCATTGCAGTTTCTCTAAGCCTTAAAATCCCTTCATTAACACTAGACCAAGGGCTATCAGGCATCTCCAACTGCTTTTCAGTAGGCTATCTTTTGACAAATGTTTCAGCCAACCATTCAAACAAACTTTAGACACGTTTTTAACTGTGTGAGCTTCCATATTAGACCTAGAATCTGTTGTGAAATATTTGTACACTGTGTGAAGACATATTGTGCTGTGGTTAATGTAATAAAAAGCTGAACAGTCACGGGGTGTTGGTGGTGCACGCCTTTAATCCCAGCACTCAGGAGGCAGAGGCATGAGGATCTCTGTGAGTTTGAGGCCAGCCTGGTCTCCAGAGCGAGTGCTAGGATAGGCTCCAAAGCTACACAGAGAGACCCTGTCTCGAAATCCAAAAAAAAAAAAAAAAGCTGAACAGTCAATAGCTAGTTAGGAGGTATAGGTGGGATTTCTGGGGAGAGAAAAGAAGAGGAGGAGGAATCTAGGTGGGCACAAGTTGCCAGGACAAGGAGAGGAAAGAAACAGGAGGTGCAAGATGGAAGACAGACAATAGAACATAGATTAATATAAATGAGTAAATATAAGTTATAAGAGCTAATTAGGAACAAGCCTAAGCTATAGGCTGAGCATTCATAATTAATAATAAGTCTCCATGTCATTATTTGGGAGTTAGCTGGTGGAACAGAAAAAGACTATTTACAAGAATCTCCACTCAGAGGGCCCATATCAATAAACTCAGCCTGAACTAGTTTTATGTTTCTTTCCACCATTATCTCACATGCTTAAAATCCATTCTCACACACATTCCCCAAACTTCTGCTTGAATTAATTAGCAAACTCATTAAGCTCTTTAGTAGGTAGCTTTACTCCTTCACGGACTATACTTTCTACTTCCCCTCAAGGAGCCTGCTTAGCCCTAAGTCTGGTTATAGGTCTACAGATAACTATTGATGATCCCTGAGGCAACTATTGTCTTGCCTGACAAACTGTTGGTTTAGCAGACAATGGAAGATCAATTTCTTCAGTCAAAGGTGAGAGGGCAGCCAGGCATGGCAATACAAACCATTAATCCTGGCACTCGGGAGGCAGAGGCAGGCAGATTTCTATGAGATTGAGGCCAGCCTGGTCTACAGAGTGAGTTCTAGGACACCCTGGGCTGTTACACAGAGAAAGCCTGACTTGAATAAAAAGACTCCTAGCTGGTCAATCTGCAGAGACTACGAGGCTGTGAAATGCCCACCCTTAAGTGGGATAGGACCTCTGTATCTCCAGCCCTCCCTGCAAGGCTCAGGGATCATCACGGAGAGGAAAAGAAAGGAGTCACATACATTAGGAGACAGAGCAACCTGGGGAGAAGTGCTTTGAAACTTTCTGCCACACACAGGACCATTGTACATAAGAACTCACAGTGACTGTGGCTGCACACAAGACCTACATAGGATTAGAACAGTGACCATTCCAGCAATAATGCAATGCGGAAGGGGCTCATGAACTCCCACCCTTAGCTGAGGAAGTATTGACAGTTAATGCCTTCTAGGTGAGGAAATGTCAGTTTTCATCAGAGATGCAGCCCTGGGTAGGTTGCTCATGCTCCAAGAATGGATGGCCTTACATTCATGCCCATACTGGCAGCACCAACTGGACTCAGTTATTTAAAAAGAGTGCATGAGGAGAAAACACTACAAACTTCCTCCAGACACAGGTGGGAAGCTGATTGCTTCCCTGCCTCACCAGGAAACTGCTAAAGTTCCTGAGGAATCAAAGGAAATAAGAAAATAGTGGGTAGAGAGGAGAAAAACTATGGTGGCTTCGAAGGCCCTAATGTATGTCAAACTAATACCTTTTGATGGTTCAGAGTTTAATGTAAAAAGAGAACACACACTAACATCAGGAACAGTAAAGGCCATGTTAAGGGGGGCTTTCTTCCTTTTGTCTCTCTCCTTCTTAACTAAAGTTCAATGATGTGCTGTCTTAAACTACAAAATACTTGCAGTGCCAAAGAAACCATTCACAAATACTGACATTCATAATAACAAAAAAAAATTACTCCATTGACTGACCCAATCCTTTTACAGGACAAATGGCTCCCATTCCTTTCCTGTTAGCAGAACTTAAGAAAGGCCTTAATGGAGTTATCAGCTGACACATCATAAAAATGATTTTTGAAGACAGAATGTTGATTGATTTCTGAAAAATATGTGTGCTAGTTTTCATGAAGTATAGTCAATATTGAAAAATTACAGTACCTCATACAAATTGATCAGTATAAGATGAGTGGGTGGTTTTTAACTTGTTATTTGGCACGTTTAAATTATTATTTAACTTAATTCCTGGTACTGTATTTTCTAGTATTTGACTGACTTTGGTAGCTCTAAAATAGAACAATAGAGATACCACTGATGACAAGAAAGAAGCCAAGGTCTTATGAAAAATTAAAATTTGATGTGCAGCCCTAAACAGGTTCTCTAAACCATACCCTTTCCTCCCAAGTCTTTGGGCTTGGAAAGGAGATGGCAAAAGGGGTTTTTAGTGCACAAAGAGATGGATGACTTAAAGTAAACAGCATTTTCCAAGCATGGCAGAGCAGTCGTACATATGAAAGTACAAACTCTGGCTCAAGCCAGACATAATCCCAGAGGGAAGAGGGGAGGAGGTGGATATGAAGCCCCACCCCTAGATGAGTCGCTATTGGCAATTGATAGCTGCTAGGAGAGAAAGAGTTGGTTTTCTTAAAGAGTATGGCCTCTGTTAGGATGTCCACACTCCAGGGGAAGGTCTAGAGATTTTTCAGTGGGTAAAATTAAAGATGTCAAACAAACCTGCGGTGGTGGTGTGTGCCTTTAATACCAACACTCAGGAGACAGAGGCAGAGTTCAAGGCTATCCTGGTCTACAGAGTGAATTCCAAAACAGACATGGCTTTTACAAAGAGAAACCCTATCTCAAAATAAACAAAACAAACAAACCAAAGTATCAAACAAAAGACTTCCAGATACAAAGATCTGACTATTCTCTTGCTGCCAAAACTATCATGGCAACATCTCACTGCTTGGGGGTCAAAAAATTGTCAATTCCTTATCACCCACCTGGAACTTTCACTCAACTTTTCAACGCATCTTCCTACAAAAATGACATGTTAAGGTTCTCCTAAAATGAGAGACAAATGCAGGCAAAATTAAGGCAGGAGGAGACAGAGTAAATTCAGAAAGTGGCAGCAGAAAATTTTCCAAACCTTTAATAAGTAACTACATAGAGGACAAACACTGTGCCTCTGAAACTAGATCAAGTCGCATTCTTAAATAAATAAGCAAGCCAGAGGAGAATAGAAGCACTGTTATCAAAACAGAAGAAAGTGTTTCAGAAAATGGTAAAACTACTTTTTAAGATTTATTTACTTATATTCTTTATGTGTATGGGTGTTTGGCCGGCATGTATGCTTGGGCACCATGTGCATGCCTGATGACCACAGAAGAAAGAAGAGGGCATCCAATTCCCTGGAACTGTAGTTATAGGTGGTCATGAGTAGCTATGTTGACACTGGAATCTGAACCTGTGTCCTTTGGAAAAGTAACCAGTACCCTTAACCACTGAGCCATCACTCCAGCCCAAATGTACGAAACTCTTTTTTTGTTTGTTTGTTTGGTTGGTTGGTTTTGTTCTTGTTTTTTGAGACAGGGTTTCTCTGTTGTAGCTTTGGAGCCTGTCCTGGAACTCTGAAGACCAGGCTGGCCTTGAACTCACAGAGATCTGCCTACCTCTCCCTCCTGAGTGCTGAGATTAAAGGCATATGCCACCACCATCCAGCTTCACAAACGACTTCTTTATATTTTTTTTATTCTTTATTTTTGAGAAAGGGTTTCTGGCTGTCCTGGAACTCTCTCTGTACAATAGGCTGGTCTAGAACTCAGAGACCCATCTGTCTTCTCTCTCCTGAGTGCTGGATTAAAGGCATGTACCACCATGCCTGGCTCATAGCAACTTCTTTACACCAAATACATGTACTCTAAAAAAGCAAACTAGTATGGTATTGACATTAAAAACAGGTATGCAGACCAAAAGAATAGTATAGAGCACCCAGAAGCAAACCCACACATTTCTAGCTAACTGATTTTATAAATGTGTATCAGAAAAGCATAGTTTCAAATGGAAAAAATGAATATTCACAGACAAAAGAGTAAAATTAGGCATTGTCTCTCACCATGCATAAAAATCAATTCAGAATGGAAGTCCGAAAACTTTCAAACAACTACAAGAAAACAAAGGAAATGCTATATGTTATTGATCTGGTCGAAGATGTTTTTGAAAGAAAACCTCAAAAGTAAAAGTCAATAAAAGCACAAATGGAAGAAGTGGAGTGTAATATTGCAAACTAAAAATTTCTTGGAGAGTAAAGAACCTTAATCAAGAGTAAAGACACAGTCAGGAAAATATGAAAATATTGTCAAACTATATATGTGACAAATGATTAATGTAAGGATTGCTACAAGTAACTCCTATGACTCAACAACAAAAAGCAATAAGCTAATTATAGACCAGGTTAAAGGCATGAACAAACATTTCTGAAACTAAGACATACAAATGGCCAAGAATATAAGAAAATGCTCAGTATTAACCTCCAGAAAAATACAAATCAAACCAATAGGACAATAACATTGCATCTCAGCTGAAATGACTATTATCAGAAGGGAAAAAAGAGTTTCTTTATGCCCACTTCTCAGTGCTGGGATTTTGTTTGGTTTGAACCTATGCAGGTCTTGTGCACACAAGCTGTCACAGTCTCTGTGACATCCATGAGCTCGTCTACATATCAATCTTGTGTCTGTAAAACAGACAGGTGGATCTCTGTGACATCAAGGCCAGCCTGGTCTACATAGGAAGTTCCAGGACAGCCAGAGCTGCATAGTGAGACCCTGTCTTTAAAAAAGAAAAAAGAAACAAAGAGAAAAAGAAAGAAAAAATTCTAGTGTTCTATTACACAATTGTCTATAGTTCAGCAATAATTGTACATTTTAAAACAGCTAAGAGAAAGGAGTTTAAATGCTCTTTCTACAAATAAATGATGGTTAAGAGAGAAATTTGTTAACTGCCCTGATTTAATAGCAGACCATCACATTATATCCTATAGAGTTATACAACTATTGTGTATGATTGAATTTTTCAATTTTTATTTAGTATATGTATGGGTGATTTGCCTGCATGTGTGTCTGTGCACTGTGTGTGCCCTGTACCCACAGAGGCCAGAAGAAGAAAGCATTGGATCCATTGAAACTGGGGTTATGCAAGGTTGTGAGCCACTGTGTGGGTGCTGAGAATGAAACCCAGGTCCTCTGAAAAAGTAGCAAGTACTCAGATCAGGCAGTGGTGGCTCATGCCTTTGATTCCAGCACTCAGGAGGCAAAGGCAGGCAGATCTACAGAGTAAGTTCCAGGACATCCAGGGCTACACAGAGAAACCCTGTTTCGAAAAACTAGCCCCTGTATAACTAAAACCTTTTAACTTGCTTGGTTGGGTTAAGACAGGGTCTCACTATACAGCTCTGGCTATGCAGAACAGGCTAGCATTGAACTTGCGCTGTTTTTCCTGCTTGTACCTCCCATATGCTGGCCTTACAAGCCTGTGCCACCATACCTGTCTCAATAGAATTTTTTAAATTATAGACGCATCAAAAATGGCATGCTTTTCAGTTCCTACTGCCAGGTTCCGGTCTTGACTTCCCTCAGTGACAGAGTGTGACCTGAGATTTGTAAGCTAAAATAAACCTTGCACCCCCCCAAAAAAAATGGCATGCTTTCAAAAGAGTCTCCAAAAAACAAATATGAGTGTAAGTACACAGAAACGGAGGAACGAATGTCTGAACGAAGCCGGGTATGATAGCACATGCCTGCAATTACAGCACTCAGGAGACTGAGGCAGAGGGATCTTAGATTACAATCTAACTTGAGCTACATGGGCATATCTTGTCTCAAAAAACAGAAACAAGTAAACAAACAACAACAACAAAACCCCTTCTGCTCTGTTCTTTGGAAGACATTGTCTAGAGACTGAAAGCGAAGTTCTAGGAACAGAAAAAAAAATACTCACAAAAGATATTTGATAAAGGACAGCTATTCAAAACAAGCAAGAAGATCTCAGACACCCACAGCTAAACACTGAACTGAACTGGAATCCAGTTGCAGAGAGGGAGGAGTGATGAGCAAAGGAGTCAAGACCAGGGTGGTGAAACCCACAGAAACAGCTGACCTGAACAAGGGGAAGCTCTTGGTCCCCAGACTGATAGCTGGGAAACCAGCATAGGACTGACCCAGACCCCATGAACATGGGTGCCAGTTAGGAGGCCTCAGAAATCTATGGGGCCTCTGTAGTAGATCAGTACTTATCCCTAGCATAGGAATGGACTTTAGGAGCCCTTTTCACATAGAGGGATACTCTCTCAGCCTAGACACATGGAGGAGGGCATAGGCCCTATTCCAAAGGCTATGATAGACTCTGAAGATCCTCCATGGAATGCCTCACCCTCCCTGGGGAGCAGAAAGGGTATAGGATAAGATGTTAGTGGGGGGTCAGAGGAGGAGGGGAGGTGGAAGGAACTGGGACTGACATGTAAAACAATCTTGTTTCTAATTTAAATAAAAAATGGAAGAAAATTTTTTAAAAAGAAAATTAACGTTATGTTTTTCTCTTGGACCATGTGAATACTTGCAAGTGCTCTACACCAAGCCAAATCTCCAATCATAATGCAGAGTCTTTTAAAACTGACAAAATGTTAGGCATGCAAAATGGCTCAGTAGGTAAAGGTACTTGCTTCCAATCCTGACAACCTGAACTTGATCTCCAAAATCCATACAATGGAAAGAGAGAACCGACTCCTGCAAATTGTCCTCTGACCTCCACAAGCATGACCGCACTCATGCATCCACCTGCATACACACACACACACACACACACACACACACACACACACACACACACACACACACACAAAGCAGGCCCTTGTAAAAAATGGAGCTTGAGAGATGGTTCAGTGGTTGAGTAGTTGCTGTACAATCATGAAGGCTAGGGTTTAGATTCCAACACTCACATAAAACCTGGATGTTCCAAGCATGCCTGTAATTCCAGCTTCTAGCAAGGCAGAGATGGGAGGATTGCTAGTGCTTTGCTAGTTTCTACCTTGCTGAAAAAAAAAAACATGAGCCACAGGTTCAAAGAGAGACCATGCTTAAAAAGAATAGATGGAGAATAGTAGAGGCTATCCAATGACTTCTTCCTGTCTTTATAGTTATGAGTTGCAGTGATGAGCACTTACACATCCATGAATACCCTCCAAACACATAAACTAAGTAAATAAATAAAATTGCAATTGGCAGAATACCTGAAACACACCTCATCAAAGAAGATATTTGGTACCACTTCAGTACATCTTCCTTTTATCCTCTTGCCCAGCTCCCAGCCTCTGCCTAGTCTATGTTTATATCATTACTCTACATTCAGATTTGCTGTCACCTATAAGAGACAACATGCAGTGGTTGTTTATCCAGCTTCTTCTGCATATATCATTAGAGCACCAAAAGTTCAAACAATAATGAAACACCACTCCACTATTAAAATTGTCCAAATCCAAAATTCTTAAAGCACCAAGTGGTGGTGAGAATATAGAACAACAAAGCTCTCAGGCACTGCTGGTAGGAACACAAAGTGGCAGTCACTTCAGAAAACAAGTTTAGCTATTTCTTACAAAACTAAACATGTGTTTACCTCATGATCCCATAATTACACCCCTGGTGGTTACTCAAATGAGATGGAACTTGTATTAATCAAAAGTCTGCATATAAACACTTAGAGCGGCTTTACTTGTAATTGTCAAATCTTGAAAGAAATCAAAATTCCCTTTAATGAGCAAACAAACCCTAGCACAAGTGCTATTCAATAATTTCAAAAGTGAGTCTTCAAAACATCAAAGAGCCTTGGACAAAGTGCATATTACCAAACAAAGACATAATTTTTAAAGAATATATTTCTAGCTGAACACCAGTATCATGATAAATAATGAAACGCAATAATGTCTAATAAGGCCAGGAAAGGGGATAAATCCACTTCATCACCACTAAGACTATCCTGAATACACTACATTCTAAAATGGACAAAAGATTTGAAGGAGACATAAAATTCAAAAGAGACAACAATCTTATTGTTGATGGCATGACCATATAATTTGAAAGCATGATGGGATCTGTAGAAAATGTATTAGAAGCAATAACAGATTTTAGAGATGTGCTAATAACCATTATTCCATCACAAGTACAAATGGTAATGGGGGAGAATTCCTACACAGCAACAACCAAAAATAGGAAATATTCAGAAGATGTAGGAAACTTGAAAATGGCGCTGACAGCAATACCACTCTTGGGCATATACCCAAAGGATGCACACTCATACCACAAGGGTATTGTTCAGCTATGTTCATAGCAGCTTTATTATTAATAGCCAGAACCTGGAAAAAAGCTAGATGCCCCTCAACTGAAGAATGGATAAGGAAAATGTGGTACATTTATACAATGGAGAACTACTCAGGGGTGAAAAAACAATGGCATCATGAAATTTGCAGGCAAGTGGACAGAAATAGAAAAAACTATTCTGAAGGAGATAGCCCAGGTTCAGAAAGACAAATATGGTATGTACTCACTCATAACCGGATATTAGACATAAAGCAAAGGATTACCAGCCTACAGCCCACAACCCCAGAGAAGCTAGGTAACAAGGAGGACCCTACGAGAGACATACAAGGACCTGCCAAGGAAGGGGAAATAGGTAAGAGCTCCTGAGTGAGTTGGGAGCATGGGAGGGAGGGGAGGATGGAAGTGGGGAGAGGAGGAGAGGAGGAGAAAAGAGGAATGGAGAGAAGAACATGAGCGAATGGGATGGTCAAGATGGGGGAAGGATAGCGAGGGAGAACAAGGGAAGAATTATCTTGATATAGGAGCCATTATGGAGTTAGGGGAAACCTGGCACTAGGGAAATTCCCAGAAATACACAAGGATGACCCCAGATAAAACTCTAAGTAATGGTGGAGAGGGAGCCTGATCTGGCCTTCCCCTGTAAACAGATTGAGGACTACCATAATTGTCAGCATAGAACCTTCATCCAGTAACTGATGGAAGTAGAGATCCACAACTGAGCACTAGGCAGAACTCCCAGGGTCCAGTCGAAGAGAAGGAGGAACAATAATAAGAGCAAAGGGGTCAAGACCAGGCTGGGGAAACCCACAGAAACAGCTGACCCTAGCTAGTGGGAGCTCACTGACTTCAGACTGACAGCTGGGGAACCTGCATAGGACCCAAGCAGGCCCCCTGAATGCAGGTGACAGTAGATAGCTTGGGCAGTTTGTGGGGCCACTGGCAGTGGGACCAGCATAAACTGGCTTTTTGGAGCCCATTTCCTATGGAGAAATACCTTGCTCAACCTTTACACAGTGTGGAGGGTCTTAGTCCTGCCTCAAGGTGGTGATGGGACAGACTTCGTTGACTCCCCATGGGAGGCCTTATCCTCTCTGAGGAGCAGATGGGGCTAGGATAAGGGGAATGGGAGGGAGGAGGCACTGGGATTGGTCTGTAAAAGAAAAAAGAAAATTATGCTGAGAACCAGAAAGCACTTAATTAGAAAACCAGCCCTTCCTTTGGGCTAGGAAGACTCAATGCCACTGTTAACCAGATGACAATCTTCTCCAAACTGACAGACAAATTCAATATAATCTCTATCATAGTCTCAATGGGTATTTGGGAATAATAAGGTTCACATGGAAGAATATGTGGAAATACAAAAAAAAATTCTGGAAAAGGAATCAAAGGACTATTACCCTACAAAATATGAAAATGTATTGTAAAGTTACATTGATTAAAACAGGATGGCACTTGTACAGACATAGACACTCAGAGTAGAAGACAAAGGACAGAAATAAACAGTGCATATGAAAACTCAATGATAAGAACAATGCTTCATCCTACAGTTCCAGAAAATTACTCAATAGATCATACTAAAACAGTAGACATAGTCTTTGAAGGGCAAAGCAACTGTACCCCTGTTCCAACTCTACCCCAAAATAAATTCCACATAGATCAAAGGCTTGACTGTAAAACTGAAACCATGAAAGTACTAGCAGGAAGGTTGTATAAATCACTTTTAATAGTAATATTTGGAACTAGTAACATCTATGTAAGGCATAAAGTGAAACCCAGATTTCATAAAAGAAATGACCAACAAACATGACCATGCATAACTTTAAATGAAGTTAGTCATCCAATACATGACAAGAAAAATCAAAGACAATAAATGGGTATGGGAAACATTTGGGAGGATATGTATTTGACAAGAATATTTAGTCAACAACACTTCTTACAATAATAAGGAAAAATAACACCCACTAAGGAAAATCTATTTATGTAACTTCCACTATATGCACATACTGCCATCTGTATAGCATTATTATTTTAATGAGGTTCTGATATATAAGATGTTATCCACAAACTGTTATGTATTGTGTAAAAATGTTGCAGAATTTCCATTCATTTTTTAAAAAGTATGTGATCATTTTTATCCTTATATAGAGATATATACATGATTTAGAGTCATAGAAAAATGCATTGGAAGATAAGGAAGAAATTATTTACAATGCCTCTGGGGATTGACATTGGGAGAGAAGGGTTGATTAAGGACTTTTTTAGTTTATACATTGATTCGTTGATCAAATAGCAGTTTAAGTTGTTCTATGGAGTATAGTTTAGGTCCTGAGGATACAGGTGAGGCTTCAGTTGCTATTTTTGAAGGGGAGCTAGACAATAAGCAAATCATACAAATGAGCAAGAAAATTTCAGGCAGTGAAGGGTCTATGTGAAAAAGAAAAGAAAAACGATATGACAGAGAGCCATGGGGAAACAACTTGGGTGGGTGATTTCATGTTGTGAGGTTGACCAAAGGCCTCTCTGAGGAGGTGACAAACAAGTTGAGACTTAAATGGCATGAAAGAGCCAACCACCAGAAAATCAAGAGGAACAGCAGTTTAACTAGAAAATAAAGGGGAAAGTGGTAGTAGCTGATTGACAGTCTGATAGGGTAAGATCAGATGCGATTAAGCCTGTATTTTCCTTCACTTTTTTATAAATAAAATACTGGTAGCAATTTTAAATAGCAATGCTACACTGATGCTTAAAAATAAATTCAAAAAAATAAAAATAAGTAAATTCAGAGAATCAGCTCATCTCATTAAGCCTCAGTTTCTTCATTTGTAAAACGAGGAAAAGAACACTCACCTCCGAGGGGACGAAGCACAAATTAAATGAAATCTATGTAAAGGGTTGCTTGGGTTGGGCCTCTTTTGGATGCAAGAAACAGACACCAAATGAAGCCAGATCAGGAAGCATAAATCCAAGGATAGGAATTCAAGTACAAATAGAGCTCACTGTGCCTGGAACTTCGGGAAATGTCTAAACGTAGCATGAAACTCTGTTCTAGAAGTTTGTCGTTAATATGACTCCTCCATGTTACATGTCTGCTTCTCTCTGCACAACTGCCCCATGCTCCTTGTTTAGTCAACCACATTTAGCTGTTCAACAGGCACTTGACCTAGTCCATAGCACTCCCAACCCAACCAGCATCTTGGTGTACTGGACCTCTCAGCTTAGCTCCCCACAACTAACTGGCAACATCCCTCTGCATCTCTTATTTCACATTCCCAAGGAGAGCAGATCCAATTGGCCCACCTCATCTACTAAAGCTGGGCCATTCACTCACAGGTGGTGACACTGGACTTGGATCAGGTGCTGTGGCCTAAAGTGAAAGATGTAGTAGGTAGTTACTCCTTGCTGGACCATTTAGCAGGAGCTGTCTGTAAGTAGAACTCCCATACTCCACACACAAAGAGATGTAAGAATGACAGGCAAGAAGTGGCATCTCTGATGTATGTAGGTAACGGAGTAACTGGCATGTGGTAACAATGCAACAAATGATCATAATTATTAACAGTAACATTATGCCACCTCTTACAGGAAGCCTTCCCAGAACTTTGTCAACCTTTCTAAACTTTCCCCCTCGGGACAGAGTTCTAAAAACAGGAATTATCCAAGACTTTCAAGGTGGAAAACACTATGCTGGGTCCTGAGAAAGGAACACACACACACACACACACACACACACACACACACACACACACACACACACACAAAGCAGGCCCTTGTCCCAGACTGTAGGAGCTCCTGGGACACTCACTGCAAGGTAAAAGTCAACAAAAGCCACAGAGATCCAGTCAGGGGACCCTGGGAGTTCAGAGAAGGGCAAGCTGTTGTTTATCCATATGTACGCCTGTCTCCTAGCTACCTCCCCTTAGATGTCCCAAAGGCACTTAGAACTAAACATATTTAAAACTGATCTCATCTACTCCCTCCCAAACCTGTTCCTCATCTCAAATTCCCTCTCAGCAAGGCAAATTCATCCTTGCCACTTGCTCAAGCCTGAAACATGAGCTGCCATGGCTCACCATGTCAGCTGTTGCAGTTGCTAAAGTTGTCCCTGAACCTTTGGTGTGTGTTTGCCTTGCCCCAAAGGTCAAGACTAATAATAAAGTTGAGCGCGGCTGCAGGGCAGGAAAATTAAACCCAGCCTGGAGACAGACGAGACCCAGCGTCACCAGAGTCAATTTCTGATTTGACCTCTGATGTCAACCAGTATGATCCCTTTTGGGAAAGCAACTTAACAAAAGCCTTAAAAAAAAGTTCATGGTATTTTCCCAGAGATTCTGCCTCAAAATCAATGCCCATATATCTGTGCACACCCCCAAGAAGCAAAAATTCTAAACACAAAATTATTCCTTGCAGGGTTTTTCTTTTTTCCTGATCAAGTACTGAGAAGTGGTCGTGACATTCAACAAAAGTAAACGGGATAAGCACAGCTGTCTGATGGAACATTCTACAGCTATTACCTAGGGACGAAGGCAGAGGAGATTCTATAGCAACAGGCAAAATTTATTATGCTGTAACTAAGGATACAGGGTTATGTGTATACTATGATTGCAACAATGTAAAAAGTGTGTGTGGGGGGTTTAGGATTAGCTAGAGGACATTTAAATTTTCTTCTCTATGAAATTAAAAAATAAAGATCCAAACATTGTCATTTGTGAATTATCCTCCAGCTGTTGATTTATTTAGCCAGTCTCATCTTTCGGTCAAGAGTCTTAGTCATATGTCAGTTTTCTATCAGCTCTTCACTAAGTGCTGCTCTGACAAAGGCGAGTCACCCAGTATCCATTTTCTCTAGTATGTCAAGACAGGAAAGGTAGCAGATACAAAAATAAACGCTTTCAAAACCTATGTTGCAGACTACATGGAGCCCACTTGCAATCTTTTGCAGGCACGGTCACCCCCTGGTGGCCACTCGCCTGGCCACCCTAGCATGGCTCCATGGCCGCCTGGACAACCGATTCACCTCTGCCGGAGGTGGGGGGGTGGCAGCCCCAGCTATTCTTCTTGGCGTCAAAGACTCCTCCCTTTCTGTCTTTCTGACCACCCCCTACCCAACTCTCAACGTTCTGCAGCCATGGCCCAAACTCCCCACCAGGTTGCGCTCTCACACCTCCCCTCCCCAAAGCCTCCTCCAGCTGCAATGACGTCTTTGTCACTGGTTCGCATGCGCCCTCGCCATCGACCAATGATGGAGCGTCACTGCCACAGGCCCCAGGGGTCCCCCTCTGATTTTTCCCTTGATTGGAAAAAAAATGGAGAAAATGTAGTACTAAAAGGGTGGTGCCTCCAAACTCGCTATTCTAAAAGACAGTGACATACAAGAAAAGCTTCAGTCCCTAAGACTACTTGTTTGGCCCTTGTACCCCCAGTTCGGCAACACAGAACGCCTGTCCCTGACTGAGTCCGGCGCCCCCCTCCTCCAGACATCCAGATGAGGCCCCGCCTTCTTTGCAGCTAGCAGGCTGAACGTCTGGCATCGCACACCAGGGAGGGCCTAAGGCGAGGCTGATGCAATCTGGAAGCTAGTGGGGGCGCATGTGGTGAAAAGGGTGCTGGGAAGGAAAAGGGTTCCTGCAGTAGCACTCCCATCAGTAGCCCCATTTCTATAGACGCATACAAACTCCAGACGCCTGTCTAGGGTAATGCGTCAGTCAGCATCGCCTAGAGGGTTTGTCAAAGCAAGGACTGTTGGGAGTTGTCAACTGTCAGTGGTTCTGTGTCCATAGATTAAAATGAGACCTGAGAAACTGCGTTTCTAACAGTTCCAAGGTCTGCTTCAGGGACTACACTATAAAAAACTCTGATGCAGAGGTTTGGGGTTTTGAAAAAAAAAAACACCTCAGCAAGTGGGGGGGAATGCATTACCTTGTCAGGAAGATCACAAGTTTGAGGCCAGTGTGGATGCTGAGTCAAAAAAAAGTCTACAAACAAGTATAAATCTTGCTAATTTTCATTAATAAGAAGCTGAACATCACTGAAGAATAAGAGTATGTTAGTTTATGAACGTAAAATATGCCACACACTTACAAATTGATATGGAAAGATACTCAGTGATACTGAAAGTGGACGCAGCACTTTTCATTTGCTGCTGTGTCATTTTTTCCAGTAACATCCAGGAGTGTGGCTCATACCTAGCTACAGGCAGTCTATATTTCTAGTGCATAACAGGTTCTAGTACCCAGGGTCTTGATAATAACTGTGGCTTCAATTGTCTCATTTTATTTTATTGATTCATTCTTTCCTTCGTTTTGAGTTTTTGTTGGTTGCTTAGTCAGTGCTGTTATGTAGCCCAGGCTGGCCTTTAGTTTGTGATCCTCCTGCCTCTTGCCTCTCTCTGGCCTCCCTCCAGCCTCCATCTCCTGAGGGCTAGGGTTACAGCCATGAATCACCATGACTGGTTTATGTAGGGTTTTTTTTTTTAAATCAGAACTAGTCCCAATTTGGTGAAGCAAACAAAAATTGAGGCAAGTTGGGCCTGGTAGTACATGCCTATAAGCCCAGAACTTGAGAGACAGACAGGAGAATCGCTGCAAATCTGAAACCAACCTCATCTACATTGCAAGTCCTCCACCAATTCTGGATACATAAACACATTGTCACCTAAACAAATAAATACAAAAGAAGGTTGTAGAAGCTCAAGAGACTGGGCAAGCTTCAGGGTGGAAGTGAGTCCTGGAAGGTAAGTAAGGTCATTTCAAGCAAGCTGAGTAAACAAAAAAACACGTCGATTCCAGACTTTAGGACTTTACAGGCCAACAAATGTGCTTTAAAACTGTGTAAACCAGGAGTGGTTAAAGGCACACGCCTTTAATCCCAGCACTCAGGAG
The DNA here is from genome assembly GCF_003668045.3 of Cricetulus griseus. NCBI lineage: Eukaryota > Metazoa > Chordata > Mammalia > Rodentia > Cricetidae > Cricetulus > Cricetulus griseus. The sequence continues at coordinate 108,568,374 of NC_048604.1, read as the reverse complement.
GCAAACAGAGGCAGGCAGATCTCTGTGAGTTTGAGGCCAGCCTGGTCTATAGAGTGAGTTCCAGGACAGCCAGAGCTGTCACACAGAGGAACTGTCTCAAAAACACAAAACAAAAAAGAATATTCAAAAGAAAAAGTGTTAATGGTAGAATTCCAAAAACATGTGCTCAGAAAAGAACTGAGCAGATCCTGAGTTCTCACCATGAACTGATTCTTAGGCCAGCACTGCCCCAAATACAGCAGTTTTTGCAAAATTAAGAAGATTAATTTTCTCTTTTACTTTGACAATTTTTACAAATTTGGCTTTTGGTTTGAGGGAGGGTTTTTCAGGGAATGAATGTGTGTTTTGGCTCCTTATGTTTGGGAAATCTCTATTAAAATGCCAACTAAGAAACAGAGACTTCAGTGAGTACACACATGGGATAGTGTTCACAAAATTAGTTTAGAAAAGTCACTAAATAAACACATTATTAAGGCTTTCAAAAACAAGCAGAAAACCCAGGGTGGAGAGGAAGAGGAACTATAATTTGCAGCATTAGCATTTAGGACATTCTAATGTATTCTTCTTTGTCTGGTTTTGAACTTACTATGAAGCCTAGGCTGGCCTCGATCTTGGGATCCTTCTATCTCAATCTCCAAAGTGCTGGGATCCCAGGAATGTGCCACCAAACCCATCTAAATGTAAGGTTTTCCACAAAAAATAAAAATCACAATGTATGCAAAAATTAGAAAAGAATAGCCCAGTTAAAGGAGCAAAAATTAGAAAAGAATAGCCCAGTTAAAAGAGCTGGAGAGATGGCTTAGTGGTTAAGATCACTTGCTGCTGGGGCTGGAGAGATGGCTCAGAGGTTAAGAGCACTGGCTGCTCTTCTAGAGGTCCTGAGTTCAATTCCCAGCAACCACATGGTGACTCACAACCATCCGTAATGAGATCTGGCGCCCTCTACTGGTGATGTGCATATATACATGGAAGCAGAATGTTGTATACATAATAAATAAATAAATTCCTGAGGACCCAAGATCGGCTCCCAGCACCTGTGTCAAGAAACTCAAAAACTGCCTGTAACTCTGTCTCCAACTAGTCAAATGCCCTGTTCTGGACCATGCAGGCACCCACACACAAATGCACATATGCATACAGGGACACACACAGACACATGAACAAAATTCAGCCTTTAGAAAAGGAGCCTTACGAAGTAAAAACAATCAGATTTACCAAGAAAACACTTTAAAACAGTTTGTTTGAATATTCTCAAATACCTAAAGGGAAATATGGACAAGAATCTAAAAGAAAAATGTCTAAATTGTGTATATTAACTTAAAAGATGGAAAATATGAAGAGAAACCAAAAAGAAATGTTGGCTATGAAAACTATAGTAACTGAAAGAAAATCTATCAGAGACATTTAAACAAAAGCTTTAATTATAAAAATTAGAACAGAAATAAATCTAGTATAAAGGAGAAAAGATAAGGGTTGATTTTTGAAAAGGTAAACTCTTGACTAGACCAACAAAGAAGATAAGAAAGAAAAATTAGCCAGGCAGTGGTGGCACATGCCTTTGATCACAGCACTTGGGAGGCAAAGGCAGGTAAATCTCTGTGAGTTTGAAGCCAGCCTGGTCTACAGAGCGAGTTCCAGGACTGGCTCCATAGCTACTGAGAAACCATATCCTGAAAAAAATAAAAGAAAGAAAAATTATATATGTAAACCCCAACCTGAGGGCCACTGAGATAGTTTAGCATGCAAAGGTGCTTGCTGCCAAATCTGACTAATTGAATTCAATCCCTGGACCACACATGGAAGAAGGAGAAAGTCAACTCCCTCACTTTGTCCCAGAAAGTCCATACATGTACCATGGGGCATTCATACATACATCACACACATTCACAAATAAATAAAGAAAGAACTATACAACTTTTAGTCCAAATTTAAACTGGAAACATCATCACAAAAAATAATAGAACATTATAGACAATCACATGAAAATATAAGAATATCAAAGACATTGATGGCCAGGCAGTGGTGGTGCATGCTTTTAATCTCAACACTTGAGAGGCAGAGGCAGGCAGATCTCTGTGGTCTACTTAGAGATTTCCAGGACAGCCAGGGCTACACAGAGAAACCCTGTCTCAAAACTCCCCTACCCCCCAAAAGACATTGATAAATCTCTGTAGAAAAATTCAACTTCCCAGGGTTGAATCATGAAGAAATAGCAAGAACAGATCAATAACATAGATTGCAATAGTAATTAGTAATTTTGAGTCTCCCACTTCTCCCAAAAGTCCAAGACAAGGTGATTTTACAGCTGAATTCTACCAAACTTTCAAACAAGAATTCATACCAGAACTGGTGAGATGGCTCAGAGGATAAAGGAAACTACTGTTAAGACTACAAGACCTAAGTTCAATCCTCAGGGACCACATAGTGGAAGAACCAACATCTAAACAACCCGTGACCTTCACACACATACACACACACAGAAACACACACACACACACACACACACACACACACACACACACACACACAATGTTGGGGAAAGAATAGCAATACTTTTTTAAATTATTCCATAAAGAAAGATATGTTAGGCATCTATTGGCACTAGATGACAATTAACACAGAGTCCCGAAACTGGCCAAGGTGTAGAGAATAATAGCCTACAAAAGCCTCAGCACTAAAAGGAACATCTATACTGCAACCCTCTTCTCACAATTTTCAGGGATCTTCATGGAAGAGGGGTTAGAAAGACTGTAAGACCAAAATGGTGGATGACTCCAAGGAAACAGTAGCCTCCAGACACTACAGGGCAACTGCACACAAGAACTCTCAGCAGCCTAGGCCCTATTCCAAAGGAAATGATAGACTCTGATGACCCCCTATGGAAGGCCTCATCCTCCCCTGGGGAGCAGAAAGGATATGTGATAGGTAGGTTTTTAGTTGGGGGGGGTAGGGGAGGAGGGAAGGGAGTGGTAACTGGGATTGACATGTAAAACAATCTTGTTTCTAATTCAAATTAAAAAATAAAGTAAAAAGGATTGTTTTTTAAAAAAATAAAATAAAAAAAGAACTCACAGCAGTTATGACAGCATGCACAAGCCTGGTGCCAGCTCAAACCAGAGCAAATCTTAGCATGGAGAGGAGAGGTGAACATTCAGTCTCACCCCTAGCCAAGGAACTATTGACAATTGACCGCTACTGGGAGAGGAGGAGTCAGTTTTCCTAAAAGAGTATAGCTACTGGTCCGTTGACCAGACTCCAGTGGATGGTGACACAGACATGGATATATGAGCAGGACAAATTGGACTTGGTGGGTGAAGAAAAAAAAGAGGACACAAAGTTGGGTGGGTAGAAAAAGGGGGGTCTGAAAGGAGTTGGGGGAGGGTTGAATACGGTCAAAACTTGTGGTTTGAAATTCTCAAAGAACTAGTTTTTTAAAGAAAAATACAAGAGGGGCTGAAGAGGTGGCTCAGCAGTTCAGAGCACTGACTGCTCTTTTAGAGGTCCTGAGTTCAATTCCCAGCAACCACATGATGGCTCACAAACTTCTTTAAGGGGATCCAATGCCCTCCCAGTGTAGCCCAAGCCTTCCTCAGGGTGAGAGTTTAAGCACAGAAAAAAAGAAAAAAGAAAAAAATACATCCTGGGTTGGCATACTTCAGTTAACAAGAAGCAGAACTACAGAAGCCAAAAGCAAGAACTATGACTTTGATATAAGACTAGGCCTTGGTTTTAGTTTTGACAGGTCTACACACTAAGTTTTACAGCCTGAACAGCACTTCCATCATGGAGTTAGTGATGCTAAGGTCTGGGACCCTATTATCCCACATTGCCTTTATATTGCCTTTATCCACTCTCCATCCTATAGCTCTTTGTAACTTTTTAAAACTATTTATGATTTATTTATTTTCTTATGTGCATTGGTATTTTGCCTGCAGGTATGTCTGTTGGATCCTCTGGAACTGGAATTACAGACAGTTGTGAGCTGCCACATGGGTGCTGGGAATTGAACCTGGGTCCTCTGGAAGAGCAGCCTGTACTCTTAACCGCTGAGCCCTCTCTCCAGCCCCTAGCTCTTTGTAACTTATGGTAATTACTATTGTACATTCAGGTTTACTGGGGGAGGTATATTTTTAACAATTTATTCTTTGAGAATGTCATATATGCATATATACCCACACCTTTCTCTCCCTCTCCAACTTCCCCAAGATCTCCAAACACATCCCCCACCTTACTTCAGGTCCTATTCTTTTTATTTTTATTTCATTATTTTATAAAGAACCCATTGAGTCAGATTAGTGCTGCGTGTATGTGCATGGGTGTAAGCTATCCACAGAAGTATGGGCAACCTACCTGTAACCACGTTTCCAAAGAAAAACGACTTTATATCTTCCAGCAGCCACCAACCACCAATAGCTCGGCAGCTTCATGACCCCATTTCAACCCTGCTGGAGTTGCCTGATTTGGGGCAGGTCTTGTACAGGTTACCACAGCTCCTGTGAGTTCGTGAGTGCAAGAGCCATGTCATATTCAGAAGACAGCATTTTTGCTCTCCTCCCATCCTCTGGCTCTTGTGTTCATTCCATCCCTGCTTCCACAATGTTCCCTGAGCCTCAGGGAGGGAGTTGAAACATATTGAGGAGCTGGAGAGATGGCTCTGCGTTTAAGAGCACTGGCAGCTCTTCCACTGGACCCAGATTCGCTGTCTGTCGCCTACATGCAGCTCATAACGCTCTGTCCCTCCCATGCCAGAGGATCCAACACCCTCTTCTGGACTCCTTGAGCACCAGGCATGCACTGGTGCACAGACATATATGCAGGCAAAACATCCATACACGTAAAATAAATACATTTCTTTTAAAAGAAATTAAGCTGGAGGAGGGGCCGGGAAAGGAGGAGGGCAGTAGTGGTGCATGCCTATTATCCCAGAGGCAGAGGCAGCTGGATCTCTGTGAGTTCTAGAGCAGCCTGGTTTACATAGAGAGCTTCAGGATAGGCAGGACTACATAAAGAAACTCTCAAGAGAGAGAGAGAGAGAGAGAGAGAGAGAGAGAGAGAGAGAGAGAGAGAGAGAGAGAGAGAGAGATCCAGTCAGAGCTAATCACGCAAGTCACTATCATCATTTTAACCAGTTCTGAATATCTCAATTAACCACTGCCCACTGCAAAACCAAGCTTCTCTGCCCAAGGTTGAGAGCAGCACAAATCTATGGATATAAATATAAGCATTAGAAGACAATTTGACAACATGACCCTTTAGCAAAATACTAATAATAGGCTCCATCCTAGGTCCTATGTCCTGCCCAGCCATGGGCTTTTGGCCTGGTGTACAGGACTGCACATTTATTCCCTTCTGTAGAGCAGGCCTCAAATTCAACCTGAAAGTGGTGGGTTATCCCCCAAGTAGCCTGTTGTATGGCATGTTCCTCAAATGTCAACGTTCCTTCCAAATTGAATCATGTATTACAGTAGGGAAGTTGAGGCTCAGGAGCCTCAGGAGGCAAACAAAAGGTCACATATGCAGGCGAACAAATAAAAAAACATGGAGCTTGGGGCTGGAGAGGTGGCTCAGCTGTTAAGAGCACCAGCTGCCCTTCCAGAGGACCCAGGTTCAATTCCCAGCACCCACATGGCAGCTCATGACTGTCTGTAACTCCAGTTCCAGGAGATCCAACACTGTCACACAGACATACATGCAGGCAAAACACCAATGTACATCAAATAAAAATAAATAAATTATTTTTAAAAACATGGAGCTGCATGCAAACTGCACAGAGAGCCCTAGCGTTGTTGTTTTGGGGAGTCCTCACCCATGTTGGGGTGGGCTTTCTGGTGATGCAGCTGCTTTTGAGTTATCCCTGCTCCTTGTATGTAACCCCCACAATACTCCTGTTTGTAACCCAGATTTTTAAAAAAATGCATTGGATCACCAATTTGGGCATTAGCACAACAGTCATGTTACAATTTCACCAGTGGCCACATCTTGCATGAAATATGGGTATTGTAGTATGTGGGGTCCAGCCCTGATTAAGGACATTGATATGTTTTCTCCCCTGGCTGCCTGCATAGCACCTTCTGGCATTATAAAAGCTAGACAACAGGGAGGAAGCTGCCTGGTCAGTTTAAAATTGAGTTTTCTATGTCTTAAAACAAATAAGTGTAGTGTCTTCAGCAATAGGGTCTTACCATCTTGCAATGGTGGGTGACAAAGAGCAATGGCAATAGCCTAAGTTGTTTGGGGAATGGCCTCTGAGGTCTCCCTGAACAAGAACTCATTGGGAGATATCACATGCCTGGCACTGGGATTTTCATTTAATGGCCTATGTGTTCTGGGAACATCACTGTCCTTCCATGAACAGTGCCCCTGTATGAATGATTTTAATGATGTGTTTTAATAATCTAAATGACATTTTATTTGTTTTGTATACATTATGCATGTGTGTGTGTATGTGTGTGTGTGTGTGTGTGTGTGTGTGTGTGCTTGTGTGCTTGTGTGAAAACACATACATACATACATATGTGCATACATACATGTGCGGCAGTCAGAGAACAAGTGGCTGGAGTTAGTTCTCTTCTTCTACTGTGTAAGTTCCAGGCATCAAGCTCAGGTCATACATGATTCTTGGTGGCAGGCACGTTTGCCCACTGAGCTGTCTCACTACCCTCTTTAATTACATTTAATTTTTTTAATTAGTTTGAAAACTAATGCGTTTTCATAAGGCTTTTTCTCCTTTTATTTTTAATTCTTATTTTATGTGTATGGGGATTTTGTATGAATGCCTATCTGTGCACCATGTGCTCACAGAAGCCAGAAGAGGGTGTCTGATCCCCAGAACTTGAGTTACAGGTGGTTGTTAGCCATCAAATGTGTCATGGGAATGAAACAGGCACCCTTTGGCAGAACAGCCAGTTTGCTCTTAACCATCTCTCCAGACTCTCCACAATGCTTTTTCATACATGCTTAGTCTTGGTTAAATCACCCCTGCTTTCTCCTCTCCCCATCCTTCCTTCCCCATCCTCATGTAAATCGTTAACCCTCCCCCCAGTATTCTTCCATTTTCATTTACAAAACATGTGTCTGCTATCTTGTCCAAGTGTATATTTTCTTATCATTCTTCTTTTAAGTTTCTTTTATTTCATTTTGCATTCCAACCACAGTTCTCCCTCCCACAGCTCTCCTGTCCCCCCTCGGCTTTCTCCGACCCAGCCCCCATCCACTCCTCTCACAGGATAACGGCTCCCATTGGGAGTCCACAAAGCCTGGCCCATTAAATTGAGGCAGGACCAAGCCACTCCCCTGCATTAAGACTGAGCATGGCATCCCACCATATGCCATGGGCTCCAACAAGCTAGCTCAGTACCAGGCATAGATACTGGTCATGCTGTCAGGGGCCCCTCAGATAGACCCAACTATACAATTGTCTCACACATGCAGAGGGCTAGTTCCGTTCCGGGGGGATTCCAAGGCTAGAGTTCATGTGTTCCCACGAGTTTGGTTCAGCTGTCTCTGTAGATTGCCCCTTCACGATCTTGAGTTGTAAAACAGTAGGTTTCAGCCAGGGAGTGGTGGCGCATGCCTTTCATCCCAGCACTCAGGAGGCAGAGGCAGGCAGATCTCTGTGAGTTCGAGGCCAGCCTGGTCTACAGAGCAAGTTCCAGGATAGGCTCCAAAGCCACACAGAGAAACCCTGTCTCGAAAAACAAACCAATAATTAAATAAATAAATAAATAAATAAATAAATAAATAAATAATAGTAGGTTTCCAATGGCTTTTTCATAAACGGTTTGTTTTGGTTAACCCTCCCTGCTTCCACATCCCTTCATCCCTTTGCTATTCAAACGTTTCTTTCCCAGTATTTTCCCTCTCTTATCTCATTTTACCTAGTTGCCAGTATCACTCCCACTTAGTGCACCCCTCCTAAAGCCCCTTTCTAGTTTTTTGGCTTCTACCCATACTTTGAGTTAAATACAAACAACTAACAACTCAAAAGTAGTATTTACATGTATAAGAGAACATGTGGCATTTGTCTATATGAGTCTGGGTTACCTCATTCAATATAGCATTTTATTTCATACATTTCCTTGCAAATTTTATACATGAAGATTAAGTTCATTTCCTAGGAATTGTGAATAGAGCGGCAATGAAGATGGATGCGTCTCTGTGCTAGAATGAAGCATCCTTTGACTATATACCAGGAGAGGTATAGCTAGTCCTATGGAAATCCAAGGGGCTCCACCTGCTTAGACTCTCACAAACAATGTACAAGGCTTTCCCTTCCCCACACCCCTGTCAGCATTTGCTGTCATTTGTATTTCTGATGATGGCCATTCTGACTATGTGAAATGGAACCTCAAAGTAATTTTAATCTGCATTTCTCTGATGGCTAAAGAAGTTGAACTAATTTTAAGTGCTCCTTAGCCACACAAGGATGGAGTGTTATGGTTTGAATGCCCCACAGACTCAAATGTTTGAACACGTGGTTCTCAGCTTCGGGACATGGGGCCACCCTGGCAGAAGTGGGTCACTAGGAACAGGCCTTGAAGGTTCTATACAGCTCTGGTTCTATCTGTGCTGTCTGTTTCTTCTGTGTCCCATGCCTTTTTTGCTAAAATGGACGGAAACATCTGAAACCATGAGGCAAAATAATCCCTGCCTTTTCTCACTGTAAAGCTGACTAAGTACGTCCAGCAATAATGACGCCTCCACTTGAAGGGTAGGATGTGGTAAAATTCCCTCTACCAAATGTATTAATCAGTTCATTACTTTTTGAAAATTTCGTTTTTGATATTGCATTTGTTTTTTAGTTTGATGTATGTGTTTCCACTCATGTATGGCTGTGTGGCATATGCATTCAGTTAATTCAACTTCACACCAGTTTTAAGAGCATAGGCAGAAAGCAGCCAAATTCTTTGCCAGAGTGTAACCTAAATGGTCTTAGGTCGATCAAGTTCCTGGTAAACTCCTCATTCCCATCTGAATCCTCATAGCACAATGTTTGCTATCAGCATTTGTATAAGCATTCTGGTCTTTCGTCCTCCCAACCAAGATGGCCTGTTAATCTCTGTTTATGCTCTCTGGGGCTTCTCTAGCCCACAGCTCCAAACTCTTCCACATCCTCTTGCCAACAAGTGTCAAAACACGTGCATCACGTGATCAGGCTCAATCACAGCAAGGGACTCCCAGTACCAAGTTCTCCAGATTTAGCTGCTTTTCTCATTGCTGTGACAAAATACCTGGAAAGGAGCAATTTAAGAGAGGAGAGGTTTGTTTCTACTCATAGTTTCAGAAATTCCAGTCCATCCCAGGGAAGGAATGGCATCTAGAATAGCAAAGCAGAAAATGCAGCCGGGAACCAGAAATCATATTAGTAACTTACTTCTTCCAGCAGAGCCTCCTTCTGGGTGTCATATATGGAGCCATAGCCATCCATTCTGGCCAAACATGAACTCCACCATAGCTCCCTCACGATGGACTGAAATCTCTGAAAATATGAACCAAGACCGTCTTAGTTGCTTCTATCTAGTAGACTGATATCCTTATCATAGAAGATAATACAGCTACACAGAGAGGCAAGACTATACAACAAGATATAGGATGAAGATGTTGAAAAACAGAAACTTCAGAAGAGATGATCTCTCTGGAACCATGATCTTGGGTTTCCACCTTCAGAATTGTGAGAAAATCAATTTCTACTCTTCAAGATCCCTATCCTGTGGCTTTTTGGTCTTACAGCCCTAGGAAACAAAAGAAGAAAGGAGGAAGTAAATTATTCCTATTTATAAATGATATTATTTTCTATATAGAAAAACACAAAGAATTCTTAAGAAAGCTATTGGAGTGAACAAACAAAACCAGTGAAGTTACTAAGTTCCAATACGCGCGCGCGCGCGCGTGCGCGCGCGCGCGCACGCACACACACACACACACACACACACACACACACACACACACACACACGTCTGTTGTTTCTCTATGCCTATAATGGATGAAATTTAAGAAAACAATGTCATGCACATCCACATCTAAAGGATAAAATAGTTGGGGCTGGAGAAAAGGCTCAGCAGTTAACAAGCACTGGCTGCTCTTCCAGAGGACCCAGATTTGATTCCCAGAACCCACATGGCAGCCCACAACCAACTGTAACTTCAGTTCCAGAGGATCTGATGCCTCTTCTGACCAATGTGGGCACTAGGCATTCATACTGTACACACTTACGCATGCAGGCAAAACACTAATACAATAAAAAGAAGAAAATACTCAGAAATGAATTTAATCAAGGATATGGAAAAAACCTACAAAGAATTGCTGAAAGAAATAAAATAACATCCTATGTTGAGGAAGATTTTATGTTCTTTTAGGTGTTTCTTTCTTAGTTTTGAGACAAGGTCTTGTTATGAAGCCATGGCTTATCTGGTGTTCACTATGAACTCAGAGCAATCCTTCTGCCCCAATGTCTTAAATGCTGGGATTACAGGCATGTGACAGCACACCCAGAAAACTTACTATTCTTTTTGTTGTTGCTAATGTTGTTGTTGCTGCTGTTATTGTTTGAGACAAGGTTTCTCTGTGCAACCCTGGCTATCCTGGAACTTGCTCTGTAGACCAGGCTGGCCTCAAATTCACAGAGATTCACCTGCCTCTGTCTCCTAAGTGCTGGAATTAAAGGCATATGACATCACTGCCTGGAAAACTTATTATTTTTAATAATTTATTTTATGTGTGTTTGTGTTTTTCCCACATGTATGTCTTGTGAGGGTGTCGGATACACTGGAATTAGAGATATAGAAAATTCTGAGCTGCCATATGGATGTTACAAATTGACCCAGTCAGTGCTCTTAACCTGTGAGCCATTGCTCCAAGCTCAAACTTACTATTCTTAAGATGCCAGCCTTATCCAAAGAGATGTCTAGATTCATAAAATCATCATTACAATTCCTTCAGCATAGTATTATTACAGATCACATTCTGTAATATGTGAAATTACATGTTAATTATCTCAAGGAGCACAGCAATCTGAGTTAACTACTCTAATTGGGAAAAAAGGAAGGAGGTGGGAGTGGATTTGGCGTATTTCCAGAGCAAGGATGAGAATAGAAAAAGAGGTCAATGAGGCAGTAGAGACCAAACCAAGCAGAAGTTTGTTGTCTGTGTGAGGACTGCAACTTTTTAACTGAATGAGTTGGGATTCTCAAAAGTATTTTGAGAAGGAAGAAAGTATTTGGTTCCAGGTTTAACTTTTTGATCCAGAGTAGAATTTGATGGGTAGAAAACACAAAAGATAGTAAGGTCACTGCAGTGATCCAGGTGAAAAGGGACCGGGCTTTGGCCAAAGAAATAGTTAAGCATGTGGTGAGAAATGATAACATTTGTTTTTGTAATTCTTAAGTAAAGACAGTACATAGTTGAATGCCCTCCAAGGTTAAGGCAGAAGTGACAAGAAGTGAGAAATAAGGCAGAAAGTTAGAGACACCAGGTCAAAACAGACTTTAAATTCCAGCCACAGAAGCTTAGTATCTATCTTATAGGCAATAGGGAATTACAGAATTCTGAGCATAGGACAGATTCTGTCACATCTGGATGTTAGAACCTGTCCACACCAGCTGCTATGAAAAGCAGGCTGGATATATAAGTCACAGATAAAGAAATACAGCCCAAGGTGGTTGGGATACAAGGCTAAACAAAAGGGGTACAATTTGCAAGCTCTTAAATAGGCAAAATGGACTAGATTTAGTAAAAACAAAATATACATGGAGGTGAAAATTTGGTGATCTGTTCATTCAATATATTCCAGCTTTCAAATACCCCAGTTAAAATAGTACACATAGCATATTCTTTTGTTTTGTTGTTTGTTTGTTTTTTGAGACAAGGTTTCTCTGTGTAGCCTTGGCTATCCTGGAACTCACTCGATATACCAGACTGGCCTCAAACTCACAGAGATCCGCCTGCCTCTGCTTTCCAAGTGCTGGGATTAAAGGCTTGTGCCACCACTTCCCCACAATATACACAGCATATTCTATCCCCCTTATTCTGGTTTATTTTTCTCCATAGTATTCATAAGCCTTACACAACATTATCGAGTCAGCTTTCTATGTCTGCAGTTTCTGCATCCACAAGTTCATCCAACCACAGATTAGAAATTTGAAGAAATGCATTGATACTGCTCATGTATAGATCTTTCGCCCTAAGCAGTACAGTACAACAGCTATTTGTATGGTATTTACATTAGGTTGACTGTTACAAGTCATTTTGAAATGATTTAAATATAAACAATGTATGCAATGCTTCATATGTAAAATCTTGGTTTATAGGACATAAAAACAGAAGAGGAACTATTCAGACAGAGGAGGGAGTGAAGAGAAAGGGAGAAAGAAGGTAAAACAGGCCAATGGGGGAAGATATGAGCAAAGTATGATTGTATATATATATGAAGATGTCATAATTAAATTTATTGTTTTATATACTAACTAAAATAACAAAAAAGTAGGTAATAGGACATGCAAAATATATATGCATATGTCATCCATTTTTATAAAAGAGCCTTGAGCATGTATAGATTTTGGTGTTTGCAAAGAGGCCTGCAATCAGTTCCTCATGGATACCAAGGGACAACTGTGTTTTCCTAATGACTACAATCCCAATAGATTGTAAAATCCACAAGGACAGACACTGCATGTATCTCGTCGACCATTTTATCCTCAATGCACAGAAAAGTGTCTAAAATGTAGAAATACCAGAGACAGATTTGGGAAGTTGGAAAAACACATGAGGATCTCAAGATTATTTCTGATATCCCTGAATATCTGTAACCAGTTGTCATGTAATTAAACAACACAACCATGTTATTAATACAAGTCAGCAAGTCACTCTGGTTTTTTGTTTTGTTTGGGGGGACAGGATCTCACATAACCCAGGCTAACCTCAAACTTGCTATATAGCTGAAGCTGGTCTGAATTCATGATCCTCCTGCCACCACCTCCCAAGCGGGATTACAGATATGTAACGCCACACCCAGCATCATTCCATCCTCATATAGGGAAGCATTCTGAGAGCAATCTGGAATGAAAATCTTAAGACAGGTGTGGTAGCTGACACCCAGCACTTGAGAGGCAGAGGCAAGAGGATCCCTGAAACTTTGAGGCCAGCCTGGTCTGCATGGTGAGATCCAGGCCAGCTAAAGAGAAGACATGGTCTCAACAATAAAGAGAAAGTGACTAATTTTGACCACCTGCATGGTCTTAAACACCAATCAAGAAAGTATAACCAGGATTAAAATGATCAGTATGTTTCTTTAATAGTTCAAAGGACTGGAGCCCTTAGACATTACTTAACTAGATGAACTGTTATTCGAACTACTCACTAATGATTCTCATATATATAGTCCAAATATAGGACAAGACCTTGGCTCACTTCAGCACTATCGTGTCTAGTATCTATCTGCAGCTGAGAAAAGCAGGCCTAGCTTCTTCAATATGGAGACCATATCTAAAAGAAAACAAAGGAACAAAAAAGCCTGTATTTACTAACAATGGAACAAAGAACACTATCACTTTCTGGAAAAGCATTTCTCACAGCTGTAATGTGTCCTTCTGCATCCTAAACACCCATGTTCCCTGATTAAAGGGGGCTCCAGATACCCTGGTGTCAAACTCACAGCTTTGGGAAATCTTTGGTGATATCCACGTGGTATCCCTGGGCATTGCTGGGAAATCCTATTTAAAAACAAAAAAGGCCGAGTGGTGACTCATGCCTTTAATTTCTGGACCAACAGTTAGGGAGCCAGCATGGGACCAGCCTAGGCCCTATGCATGTGTGTGACAGTTGTGTGGCTTGGTCTTTTATGGGACCCCTAGCAGTGGGACCAGGGCCTGTCCCTGATTCATGAGCTGGCTCTTTGGAGCCTATTCCCTATGGTGGGATGCCTTGTTCAGCCTTGATGCAGCAGGTGGGGAGCTTGGTCCTCCCTCAGCTTGATGTGCCATGCTTTGTTGATTCCCATGGGAGGTCTTACCCCATCTAAGAGGAAACAGAGGAGTGGATGGGTGGGCAGGAGAGGGGGGAAGGAGCAGGAGTAGAAGAAAGAAGGGAAACTATGCTTGGTATGTAAAATAATTTTTTAAATGATGGAAAAAAGTATCTTGAGCTCTTATTCCAAACCAATTGTCTACTCCATGCTTTACATCTTGTAGTGCACAGTGGTGACAAAAAAAAAATCACCATCCTGCAAATGCCTATGACAAAGACTGCCAAGGTTTCTTTGGATGGTTTCATTGTCTGTTCTCTTCCTCTAATAGGGGTAAAACTGCCCCAAATGTTTTTCTAGGAATTAGATGGTACTAACAGTCTTACTTTTTGTATGTTATAGATGCTATTTCATGCACATATCACATGCCAAGCATGTATGTTAGCATCATAGAGCTTTCTTATGTTCTGGATCTTTGCTATCAGGTAAATTTTATCATGGACCCTTTTCTGAGGCATTTGAAGACCTCTTCTACATTGTCCCTTTTGCCAGCTCAGAAGCAGTTAGGAGTCTGTGCCTAAAACCACTAACAGCAGTTAGGGTCACCTCTAAGAAAGGGGAATGAGGGACTAGGAGCTAGCAGAACACCTGGTAGGCAGACAGATAGGGAGAGGTGCCATAGCTAGGGAATAGAGATGGTGAACTTCCAACATGGCTGCTGTATTCCTCCTCACCCTCCTCACCTGAGACAAAAGCCTGACAACTTAAAGCTAAAGCAAAAGCCTTTTCCTCCTGCTGGTAAGGCCCCTGCTGATGGCCTGGCTCAACAAGTTCTAGGCCAGATCAGGATGTGTTACACAACAGTTTTGGGCCAACCAGGTATCCTGTCTTTCTTCAAACTCACCAGCCCTAAATTGGGGGATGAAGACTTTTCAGAAGCTTTAAAAAAACAGTCCAACGAGACGGTTTGCTGTAGCTTCCCAAGGCTCACCACCCTACTTTATCAAGGGTCTTTTCTTTGTGTGTTCTCATGTTTGTTTCCTCGTGCCTAATAAATGCAAAGAATTTCCTGTAGAGACTTTCTAGATACCTCCCATTCTTCTCTTCGTTCTTCCTTATTCCCAAAGAGACACACAGCCATATAGACTTCATTAAAACGCTCTCTCACACTGTGGCTTATGGCTTTGAGACGAACAAGGACCACAACAACAGACATGCTAACATCGACAGGGAAAAGACCTAAAGGCCTCAACCATGCTCAAAGAACTACAGGCAATAAAGAATGCTGAAAGTGGGAGAAACAGCTTTCCCCAAGGAATAGCACACCACTTTGTTATCCAATACCAAATGGTCAGCCCCAAAAATATCCATGTAAGAACTGTTATACAGACTGAGGAGGTTGTACTTATGTATTTAGGAATGTATATGTATACATATATGTGTGTAACAACAATTAATGAAAAAAGAGGCCATGATTATGACAAAGAGCAAGGAGGGGTATGTGGGAGGGTTTGGAGGGAGGAAGAGAGGGGGAAATGATGTCATTGTATTATAATATCAAAAAACAAAAGAAATAATTTTAAAAATCAAATGTGTAATGAATCCAAGGTGTTTCTGGATGCGCTCACTCATGTTGCACTGAACACAAACATGTGCATTTTGCATTGTGCAAGCCCTCATGACACACACCAATGAGCACTGCCTGGTGATTCAGTTGAGCATTGTTCAATTTCTATAAGTTTATGGGTTGTCTGCAAATAGTGTTGTTGTTCAATTCTAACCTTAAGCCATGGTGATCCCAAAAAATACAGGGAGTTATTCCATTTTTTCGTATCTGTTGAGGTTTGCTTTATTACAAAGTATGTGGTTAATTTTAGAGAAGGTTCCATGGGGTGCTGAGAAAAAGGTATATCCTTTTGTGTTTGGGTGGAATATCTATAGATGTCTGTTAAGGCATTCTGAGTCGTAGCATCTGTTAGTTTCCCTTATTTCTCTGCTAATTTTCTGTCTGGCAGACCTGTCCAGTGGTGAGAGTGGAGCGTTAAAGTCTCCCACTATTAGTGTGTGGGGCCTGATGTGTGGTTTAAGCTTTAATGTTTCTTTCACAAATGAGGGTGCCCTTGTACTTGCTATCAATCTTGTTTTTCCAGACAGGATCTCTCACTAGCACCTGGGGATCACCAATTAGGTTAGGCTGGCTGGCCAGGAAATCCAGTCCGTAAGAGGTATTTACTTGTTAAAAACTTTAGATGTGTAGAAAAGTTGCAAAGATAGCAGAGTCCCCACAGAATCCACACCTTGTTCCTTGTGTAAGGTCCCTGACATGAGTGAGAATTAAGAAAGTTATGTTGCTGGGCTGTGGTGGTACATGCCTTTAATCCCAGCCCTTGGGAGGCAGATGCAGGAGGATCTCTGTGAGTTTGAGGCCAGCCTGGTCTACAGAGTGAGTTCTAGGATGCCAGGGTGGCCAGGGCTGTTACATGGAGAAACCCTGTCTTGAAAAACAAACAAACAAACAAAAAGCAAAATTATACTAGACATGACAGTGCATGCCTATAACCTGATTACTTAAGAGGCTGAGGCAGAGGGACCACAAATTCAAGACCACTATAAGCAGCATAGTGACTTCCAGGACACTGTATGCTTTGTAGTGAGACCTGGTCTTAAAAAACAAAAGTAAACAATTTTTTATTACAAACTAAGCAAGGCTTGATGGTTCAGGGCTGTAAACCCAGCTCCTCAAGAAGCTGAGAAAGGGAGTGACGCACAAGTTGCCTGGAAATTTTACTGAGATTATATCTCCAAAAAGAAAAACCAGCACTCGGGAGGCAGATGCAGGCAGACTCTGCGTGTTCAAAGCCAACCTGATCTACATATTGAGTTCCAGGACATCCAGGGCTACTTTATGAGACCCTGTCTCAAAATAAAATAAAATAAAATAAAATTGATGAATGCTTAAAATGTAAAGGTCCTTTAAGGCCTTCTGTAAGATATCTAGAAACCAGGTAAGTGAGGCATGTCTAGACACCAATGAATCTCTAAATGGAAATGAATCTTCTAATTTGGGGAGCAATTGTTACCTGGTAGAAGATGAAATGTTCCCTTCTACCTGGCTTATCAGCTAACTTTGACATCACCTTGAACAAATGTCATCTGTAAAATTCCTGCCAGGCCTTAGGCCCATTGTCCTCTGTGTCACTGTGTGTGATATCGCTGTGTTGCTATGGATACAAGTCACTCACTTTCCTGTGGGAGTGGGAAAAGGGTACAAAACAGGCAGACTCTGTATCCCAGACAAATGGCAATAGCTGGACGTCAGTATTCTCTTATGTAAGCACCAGGACATGTCCCTTTCTTTGTGGCCTGCTCGGCCAGGCATCTGCACCAGTTGTCACAATCCTCCATCTTTGCAGACTAAATTAGGCTGGAGGAGGCAAACTGGGGACAGGAAGGCTTTGTAATCACCGACCTACAAAATGAACAGCTGACGCTGTGGCAGTGTGGAGAAGGTGGCTTTGATCTTGGGTCTGAAAAATACAACAACCTAAAATGGCTACATTTGTTTACACAGAGACACCCTGTCTCGAAGACACCCCCTCCCCAAAAATAGAACACTTCCATCACTCAGGAGGCAGAGGCAGGCAAATTCTGTGAGTTCAAACCCAGCCTGGTCTACAAAGTGAGTTCCAGGACAGCAGGGACTGCTACACAGAGAAACCCTGTCTTGAAAAACAAACAAACAAAAATTCATTGGAGGCAGTAAACAAAAAACAAACAATAGGGCCGGGCCATGGTGGCACATGCCTTTAGTCCCAGCACTTGGGAGGCAGAAGCAGGCAGATCTCTGTGATTTCGAGACCAGCATGGTCTACAAGAGCTACTTCCAGGACAGCCTCCAAAGCCACAGAGAAACCCTGTCTCGAAAAATCAAAAAACAAACAAACAAACCAACAATAAACCAGGCAGTGGTGGTGCACACCTGTAATCCTAGCACTTGAGAGGCAGAGGCAGGCAGATCTCTGTGAGTTCAAGGCCAGCCTGGTCCAGGACAATGAAGGGTTCTGTTACTTAGAGAAACCCTGCTTTAAAAAAAAGCCAAACCGCTTTCGGCTTGCTGTAAGACTGCTGCCAAGCTGGCTGGGTAGGTCACTCTGAAGGGAGGAACTCTCTACTCCCTGAATCTGGTAGCACCCCACTCTTCCATTCTGCCAACCAACCCAGGAAATAGACACACCCAGGAAGGGAGGAACTCCCTGCTCCCTGAATCTGGTAGCACCCCACTCTTCCATCCCTTTCCTCCAACCGACCCAGGATCGAGGTGAGTGAGCCTCTGCCCTTACCCAACCCCCACCAAAACCATCACTCACCCCGACCACCCCGGGCCTGCACCCGCCTGCTTGGGGTAGACACGCACAGACAAGGAGGAGCTCCCTGAATCTGGAAACACCCCACTCTTCCATCTCTTTCCGTCAACCGATACACAATGAGTGAGGAGACTACCAGGAGAGGCAAGACCATCCAGAGTTGTGGACACTGAATTCCTGGCCCCCACACACCACTGGGTCACAAGAGGAGATAGAGAGACACCACCTGCACCCACTAAAAGAAGATATGGGAAGAAGACAGAATAAGATTTCACTCAACAACATAAAGACCAATATGACACCACCAGAATCTAGGGACTCCACTCCAGCAAGATCTGAAAAGACCAACACAGAGCATGAAGATGAGATGGACCTCAAAATTATCTCAGCAAGATGATAGAGACCTTTAGAGAGGAAACAAGAAAATCCCTTAAAGAAATAGAAGTAAAAGCAAACAAAAAATTACACAAAATGGAGGAAAAGACAAACCAAAAAATTCAAGAAATAAACAAATCTCTTAAAGAAACCCAAGAAAAAACATCCAAAGAAGTGAAGGAAGTTCTTAAAACAGTTCAGAGCATGAAAGCTGAAATAGACACAATAAAGAAAACACAGAATGAGTCGATGCTGGAAATGGAAAAGCTGGATAAACGATCAGGAACTAAAGATGTGAGTACAACCAATAGAATTCAAGAGATGGAAGAGAGAATCTCAGCTATTGAAGACTCGCTAGAGGATATACATTCATCAACCAAAGAAAACCTCAAGTCCAACAAATCCCTAACACAAAATATCCAGGAAATATGGGACACCGTAAAAAGACCAAACCTAAGAATAATAGGTGTAGAAGAAAACTTCCCCAACCTACAGAAGGATATGCCTATGAAAGTACAAGAAACTTACCGGATACCAAACAGACTGGACCACAAAAAGAAGAACCCCCAACACATAATAATCAAAACACCAAATCTACAGAATAAAGAGAAAATATTAAGAGCAGCAAAGGAAAAAGGCCAAGTAACATATAAAGGCAAACAAATCAGAATCACACCCAACTTCTCAATGGAAACTCTGAAAGCCAGAAGTTCTTAGATAGATACCCTACAAGCACAAAGGGAGCATGGATGTCAACCCAGACTGCTGTACCCAGCAAAACTCTCAATCACTATAGATGGAGAAAACAAGATATTCCATGACAAAAACGGATTTAAACAATACATATCCACAAATCCAGCACGACAGAAGGTTCTGGAAGGAAAACTCCAACTCAACGAACATAACTACACTCACAAAACACTGGCAATAGACAATCTAATTTTACCAAACACAAAAAGAAACAGGAGGGTGAAATTCACATGCAATGACACCACCAAAAATGAATCCAAAACAAAGAAGAACCAATGAACAATGGACATTAATATCCCTAAATGTCAATGGTCTTAACTTACCCATAAAAAGATATAGGCTAACAGAATGGATACGAAGACAGAATCCATCCTTCTGCTGTTTACAAGAAACACACCTCAATTTCAAAGACAGGTGATACCTCAGAGTAAAAGGATGGGAAAAAAATTTTCCAATCAAATGGGCTCAAGAAACAAGCTGGTGTAGCAATCCTAATATCTAACAAATTAGACTTTAAACTAAAAGCAATCAAAAGAGATGAAGAAGGGCATTTCATACTCATCAGAGGAAAAGTCCATCAAGATGAAGTCTCAATCCTGAACATCTATGCCCCAAATACGAAAGCACCCACATTTGTAAAAGAAACATTACTAAAGCTCAAACCACACATAAAACCACACACACTTATAGTAGGAGACTTCAACACCCCCCTTACACCACTAGACAGGACCACCAGACAGAAACTTAAAAAAGAAACAAAGATCTGACAGAAGTTATGACCCAACTGGGTTTAACAGATATCTATAGAACATTTCATCCAAACACAAAAGAATATACCTTCTTCTCAGCGCCACATGGAACCTTCTCAAAAATGACCACATAGTTGGCAGCAAAGCAAACTCCACAGTTACAAAAGAATTGAAATAACCCCCTGTATCTTATCAGACCACCATGCATTAAAGCTAGAATTCAACAGCAATACGAATTGCAGAAAACCTACATTCTCATGGAAAATGAATAACACCCAAATGCACCATTCTTGGGTTGTGGAAGAAATAAAAAAAGAAATCAAAGACTTCCTAGAATTTAATGAGAATGCAGACACAACATACCCAAACTTATGGGACACTCTGAAAGCAGTGCTAAGAGGGAAGTTCATAGCACTAAGTGCCCACATGAAGAAACTGGAGGAAAGTCACATTAGAGAATTGACAGAACAACTGAAAGCTTTAGAGCAAAAAGAAGCAAACACACCAAGGAGGAGTAGACGCCAGGAAATAATCAACCTGAGAGCCGAAATCAACAAAGTAGAAACTAGGAAAACAGTACAAAGAATCAATGAAACAAAGAGTTGGTTCTTTGAGAAGATCAATAAGATAGACAAACCTCTAGCCAAACTAACCAAAAGGCAGAGAGAGACCATGCTAATTAACAAAATCAGAAATGAAAAGGGGGATATAACAATGGACCCTGAGGAAATACAGAGAATATTCAGGTCATACTTTGAAAACCTGTACTCCACAAAATTGGAAAATCTAAAGGAAATGAACAGCTTTCTGGATAAATATCACTTACCAAAATTAAATCGAGATCAGATAAACAGTTTAAATCGACCTATAACCCCTAATGAAATAAAAGCAGTCATCAAAAGCCTCCCAACCAAAAAAAGCCCAGGGCCAGATGACTTCACCGCAGAATTCTACCAGAAATTCAAACAAGAGCTAATTCCAGTACTCCTCAAACTGTTCCGCACAATAGAAGCAGATGGGATATTGCCAAACTCTTTCTACGAGGCTACAATCACTTTGATACCCAAGCCACACAAAGATATCACTAAGAAAGAGAACTACAGACGGATATCCCTCATGAACATCGATGCTAAAATACTCAATAAAATATTGGCGAACCGAATCCAAGAACATATCAGAAAAATCATACACCATGATCAAGTAGGCTTCATCCCAGGGATGCAAGGATGGTTCAACATAGGAAAATCCATCAATGTAATCCACCATATAAACAAACTGAAAAAGAAAAACCACATGATCATCTCACTAGATGCTGAAAAAGCCTTTGACAAAATCCAACATCCCTTCATGATAAAGATCTTGGAGAGAACAGGAATAACAGGAACATATCTAAACATGATAAACGCAATATACAACAAACCAATAGCCTACATCAAACTAAATGGAGAGAAACTCAAAGTGTTTCCTGTAAAATCAGGAACAAGACAAAGCTGTCCACTCTCTCCATATCTCTTCAATATTGTACTTGAAGTTCTGGCTATAGCAATAAGACAAGAAAAGAGGATCAAAGGGATACAAATTGGAAAGGATGAAGTCAAACTTTCACTATTTGCAGACGACATGATAGTCTACATTAGTGACCAAAAAAAACCTCTACCAGGGAGCTCCTACTGCTGATAAACACCTTCAGCAACGTAGCAGGATACAAAATTAACTCAAAAAAATCAGTAGCCCTACTATATACAGAAGACAAATCCAATGAGAAAGAAATCAGGGAAACATCACCTTTCACAATATCACAAGCAACATAAAATATCTTGGGGTAACACTATCCAAAAAAGTGAAAGACCTGTACAATAAGAAATTTGAGACTTTAAAGAAAGAAATTAAAGAAGATACCAGAAAATGGAAAGATCTCCCATGCTCTTGGATAGGTAGAATTAACATAGTAAAAATGGCAATCCTGCCAAAAGCAATCTACAGATTCAATGCAATCCCCATCAAAATCCCAACACAGTTTTTCACAGACATTGAAAGAACAATACTCAACTTTATATAGAAAAATAAAAAACCCAGGATAGCCAAAACAATTATTTATAATAAAGGATCTTCAGGAGGCATCACCATCCCCGACTTCAAGCTCTGCTATAGAGCCATAGTTCTGAAAACAGCTTGGTATTGGCACAAAAATAGACAGATAGACCAATGGAATCTAATTGAATACCCTGATATTGACCCACACACCTACGAATACCTTATTTCTGGCAAAGGTGCTAAATCTATATGATGGAAAAAAGATAGCATCTTCAACAAATGGTGCTGCTACAATTGGATTCAGACATGCAGAAGATTGCAGATTGATCCATACCTGTCACCATGCACGAAACTTAAGTGCAAATGGATCAAAGATCTCTCCATAAATCCAGCCACACTGAATCTTCTAGAAGAGAACGTGGGAATTACCCTTGAACAAATTGGCACAGGAGACCGCTTCCTGAACATTATGCCAGTAGCACAGCCATTGAGGTCTGCAATTAATAAGTGGGACCTCCTGAAACTGAGAAGCTTCTGCAAGGCAAAGGAAACAGTCAGTAGGACAAAACGACCACCCACAGAATAGGAAAAGATCTTCACCGATCCCACATCTCACAGAGACTGATTTCCAAAATATATAAGGAGCTCAAGAAGCTAGCCAACAAAACACCAAACAATGAAATTAAAAAGTGGGGTGCAGAACTAAATAGAGAATTCTCAACAGAGGAATCTGAAATGGCTGAAAGACACTTAAGAAAGTGCTCAAAATCATTGGCCATCAGAGAAATGCAACTCAAAACAACTCTGAGATACCACCTCACACCTGTCAGAATGGCTAAAATCAAAAATACCAATGACAATCTATGCTGGAGAGGATGTGTAGAAAAAGGAACACTCCTCCATTGCTGGTGGGAGTGTGAACTTGTAAGACCACTCTGGAAATCAGTATGGCGGTTGCTCAGAAAAATGGGAATCAGTCTACCTCAAGATCCAGCCATTCCTCTCTTGGGTATATACCCAAATAGTGCATGTTCATACAACAAGGACATATGTTCAACCATGTTCATAGCAGCATTGTTTGTAATAGCCAGAACCTGGAAGCAACCTAGATGCCCCTCAACTGAAGAATGGATTGAGAAAATGTGGTACATTTATACAATGGAGTACTACTCAGCAGAAAAAAGCAATGGAATCTTGAAATTCGCAGGCAAATGGATGGAACTAGAAGAAACCATCCTGAGTGAGGTAACCCAGTCACAAAAAGACAAACATGGCATGTACTCACTCATATATGAATTTTAGACATAGAGCAAAGGATTACCAGCCTATACTCCTCTTCACCAAAGAAACTAGGAAACATGAAGGACTCTAAGGGATAAATGGTCCCCAGGAATGAAAGTGGCATGAACTCATGAACTAATTGGGAACATGAGGGTAGGGGAGAGGGAGCTACCACAATAAGAGCAAGAGAAGAGGATTAGAGGAGAGGAAATGGAGGAGCAGAAATATTGAGTTGGGGGAAGAATAGAGGAGAGAGAGCAGGATGAGAGACACCATATCAGAGGGAGCCACTATAGGTCCGAGAAGAGATCTGGAACTAGGGAGATCTCCAGAGACCTACAAGGATGACACGAGCTGACAATCCAGGCAATGGTGGAGAGGATAACCTAAAAGCCCTTCCCCTCAAATGGGATTGATGACTTCTCTTTATGCCATCCTAGAGCCCTCATCCAGTGGCTGATGGAACCAGAGACAGACATCCACAGATATACACTGAGCTGAAATCGGGAATTTAGTTGAAGAGAGGGAGGAATGAAGAGCGAAGGGGTCTGTACCAGGTTGGAGAAACCCACAGAAACAATTGGCCTGAACAAGGGAGAGCACATCGACCCCAGATGCTGTCTGGGAGGCCAGTACAAGACTGATCCAGACCCCTGAACATGGATGTCTATAAGGAGGCCTCTGCACTCCAGGGAGCCTCTGGTAGTGGATTAGTATTTTTCCCTGGTGCAAGAAGGGACTTTAAGAGCCTATCCCACATGAAACGTTACACTCTAGCCCTGGACACATGGGGAAGGGCCCAGGACCAGCACAGGAAGATTTGGTGGACTTTGCAGAGCCCCCATTGAGGGCCCTACCCTGCCTGAGGAGTGGTGGGTGGATGGGGTGGGGGGTAGGTTGGGGGTGAGGGAGGAGGGATGGGGTGAGGGGAGGGAGAGGGAAAAGGGACTTACATGTGAACCAAGCTTGTTCCCTAACTGGAACTAATAAAAAAAAAGCCAAACCAAAAATAAATAAGATAAAAATAAAAAACCAACAATAATATACCAGAAAGAAAAATCAGATTGTCAGAACTATCATACATCTTGTAAAAAAAAATGTGTGACAGGATCTAACTATGTAGCCCTGACTGTCCTAGGACTCTTTATATATATCTGGCCTCTCAAAGAAATTATCCTGCTTCTGCCTTCTGAGGGCTGGGATTAAAATCATATACCACCATGCCCAGCAAATTATATATTATTTAATTTGCAGTTTTCAGCACAAAATTATAAGGCCTGAAATAAGTAAGAAAGTATGTTTCCTAGACAGGAAAAAAAGCAATCAGTAGAAACTGGGGAGGGAGCAGGCATTAGCCTGTGAGAGGCTTCAGTGGGTTAAAGTCCTTGTTCTAGCTACACAGTGAACATCATGCTAAACAGAAGAACTAAAAGCAATTCAACTAAAATCAGGAATGCGACAAAGCTGTCCACTCTCTCCATACCTATTCAATATAGTTCTTGAAGCTAGCAAAATAAGACAACTGAAGGAGATCAAAGGGGTACAGATTGGAAAGGAAGAAGTCAAAGTATCTTTATTTGCAGGAGATATGATAGTATACATAAGTTACCCTAAAAAACATTCCACCAGGGAACTCCTACACCTGATAATGCTTTCTGCACAATAGTGGGATATAAAATTAATTCACAAAACTAGTAGGCCTCCTATATACAAATGACAAATGGAATGAGAAAGAAATCAGGCAGACAACACCATTCACAATAGTCTCAAATAATATAAAATATCATGTGGTAACTCTAACCAAGGAAATGAAAGACTTGTATAATAAAAACATTAAGGTATTGAAGTAAGAGATTTGTGTTGTTTTTGAGACAGGGTTTCTCTGTGTAGCACTGGCTATCCTGTATCCTGGAACTTGCTCTGTGGACCAGGTTGGCTTTGACCTCCAAGATCTGCCTGCATCTGTCTCCCAACTGCTGCGATTAAATGTGTGCACTATCACCACCCTGCTGAAGAAGATGGAAAGCTCTCCTATTCTCACAAATCAGTAGGGTTAGTATTGTAAAGATGACCATCCTACCAAAAGCAATCTACAGATTCAATACAGTCCCCACTAAAATTCCAACATGATTCTCCCCAGAAATTGAAAAACCAATGTTCAGCTTTATATGGAAATACAAAACACCCAATATAGCTAAAGCAGTTCTGAACAACAAAACAACTGCTGGAGATATCACCACCCCTGATTTCACTGGTAAAAAAGCCATAGAAATAAAAACAAAATGTCACTGAATAAAAATTGATTAATTGAATAGAACTGAAGACCCAGACATAAGTCCACACACCCAAAGACACCAGATTTTTTTTTACAAAGAACCCAGAAAAACGCACTGAAAAAAATACCAATGAATGGTGCTGGTCAAACTGGGTGTGGGCACGGAGAAGAATACAAATAGATCCATATCTATCACCCTGCACCCTGATTGTAAATAACTCAAGGACCTCAACATAAAACCAGACAGCCTAAATCTGAGAGAAGATAAAGTGAAGAATCGGTTTGAATTCATTGGCACAGGAAAATACTTTCTGAAAGTGGCACAGGCACTAAGATGGACAATTAATAAATGGGTCTGCATGAAAATGAAAAGCTTCTGTACAACTAAGGGCACCCTTATTCAAGTGAAGAATCGGCTCACACAATGAGACAATATTATACCTGCTATACATCTGACAGAGGGTTGGTATCTAGAATATAAAAAAATCCTAAAAAAAAACTAAACATCAAAATAATTTTTAAACATTATTTTAAAATGGGGCAAGAGCCATGTGTAGTGGGCCACGCCTTTGCATTCCATTTCCCTAGCAGTTGCCTCATTTGTGTCTCTCTCCATATTTACTTACAGGAAGTCTCTTTCATCAGTCTTCAAGTTTGTTGTTTCTTTCTGTCATCTTCACCTTTGATAACCACATTTAGCAAGTTTTCATTAAAAGTTCAGGTTTATCATCTCCAATATTAACAACAACATTTCTGTTGTTTTTAAAAGTATTTCACATATTATATTGTGTGTTTATGCATGTGTGTGCATGAAGGCCATGCCACCTGTATGGAGGTCAGAGGAAAACTGGAAGTCTGTTCTTTCTTTCCACTAACAGTGACCCAGGCATAGGTTTCAGGTCCTCTGGTTTGGTGGCAGGAGTCTTTACGCTGAGCTATCTTGTTTCTCACTTAGGATTAGCTGAAATCAAGAAAAGGGAAGGGAGATAGTGGACTACAACCTACCCCATCTCCTGGCACACCCTGCCTCCTTGACAGCAGGCAGAACAGCACTTCACTCACCTCAAATAAGGTCTCTCTAGAGAAGGACTATGAAGTAGGGTGGGTAGGGGGCTGGAGTAGATATGAGAGGAGTTGGGGCAGGGAGAAATAAGATCAAAATAGACTGTGTAATATTTTAACGAAGTAAAAAAATCCCTCTCTTAAGAGCACAAGAAGAGTAGAGGAGAGGAAATGGAGGAGCAGAGATATTGAGTTGGGGGAAGAATAGAGGAGAGAGAGCAGGATGAGAGATACCATATCAGAGGGAGCCACTATAGGTCCGAGAAGAGATCTGGAACTAGGGAGATCTCCAGAGACCTACAAGGATGACACGATCTGACAGTCCAGGCAGTGGAGGAGAGGATGGCCTAGAAGCCCTTCCCCTAGAATGAGATTGATGACTTCTCTTTATGCCATCCTAGAGCCGTCATCCAGTGGATGATGGAAGCAGAGACAGACATCCACAGAAATACACTGAGCTTAAATCTGGAACCTAGTTGAAGAGAGGGAAGAATGAAGAACGAAGGGGTCTGTACCAGGTTGGAGAAACCCACAGGAACAGTTGGCCTGAAAAAGGGAAAGTATATCGACCCCAGATGCTCTTTGGGAGGCCAGTACGGGACTAATCCAACCCCCTGATCATGGATGCCAATGGGCAGGCCCCTGCACTCCTGGGAGCCTCCGGAGGTGGACTGGCATTTTTCCCTGGTGTGTGTGTGGGGGGGGGATTTGAGAGCCCATCCCACGTGAAGGGTTACACTCTGTCTATGGACACATGGGGAAGGGCCCAGGCCCAGCACAGGAAGATTTGGTAGACTTTGTGGAGCCCCTGTTGAGGGCCCTACCCTGCCTGGGGAGTGGTGGGTGGATGGGGTGAGGGGTAGGTTGGGGGTGGGGGAGGAGGAATGGGGATGAGGGGAGGGAGAGGAAGAGGGGACTTACATGTGAAACAAGCCTGTTCCCTAACTTGAATTAATAATAAAAAAATCCCTCTCTGTGTCTTTGATTATCCCAAACAAATGACCACATAAAGACATACCCAGGAAAATATGATCCTCAGAACTTGACTACCATGGCACCCTAATTGCAGTTCTAGTGTCTACTTTGTGAGAAACAAATGTGTGTTGTTTAAATCTTATAAGGTTAAGTGTCAAATGGTACATTAGCCTAAAGGGAGACAATGGATGATACCAAGGCCTTGGGCTTCATTTTTCTGTGATTGTCCCTATGCAGAAGTTCCCAAGAGGACATCAATGAGGATGCTCAGAACATCACTGCTTTTGGCACTGTCATGCCCTGAAAACATAGCTGTCCCTGAAGACAGGAAGGGATTGGATGACAAAACTGTGTGTCCATTCTAAAGGGATATTGTTACTCCATGGGAACTAAAGAGCAGCCAGGCAGGGGTGGTGCATGACTTTAGAACCAGCACTCAGGAAGGAGAGACAGGCAGAACTCTGTGAGTTTGAGACCAGCCTGGTCCACATGCAAGTCCCAGGACAGGCTCCGAAGGATACAGAGAATCCCTGTCTTGAAATACCACCCACCCACCCCCAAAAGAAGTAATGAGCAGAGAAAACAGGTGGCAATATGAGCAATTATCATGATGAATTATATTTCAGGCCAACAAATGTATTAAAGCAGAGCAGCAGCATATATTTCACAAAAACACAAGGATGAATGAGAAATGATTCAAAAGCATCAGAATAGAAGACATGTTACTGGGGCCGGGCATTGGTGGTGCATGCCTTTAATCCCAGCACTTGGGAGGCAGAGGCAGGTGGATCTCTGTGAGTTCGAGACCAGCCTGGTCTCCAGAGTGAGCGCCAGGATAGGCTCCAAAGCTACACAGAGAAACCCTGTCTCAAAAAAAACAACAAAAAAAAGTAAGAAAAGAACACATGTTACTGGGAAGGAAATCTGTGCCAGGAATACCATACAAACTAATACACATACTCACTCAAACACACACATACACACACATGCATATATACATACACACACACACACACACACACACACACACACACACAAACACACACAGGGCCTCACATACATACACACATTCACATAATAATAAAAGAAAAACACCTTTAAAATAGTAAAACAGTAAGGCCAGTGTTCAGCTACTGAATGAAAGTAGACATACAGTAGCATATGAGAGTTTCTGGTTTATCCAAATCTCTGTTGATAAGAAAAGGGCGGTGAGAAATTTACTCTAAACTTGTTGAACCCAAGAGGCTGTGGAGGGTAGGAATCGGGGGAGGAATTTAATAAAAACACATTATATGCTTATATGACATTTTCCAACAATAAATAGAAAACATGTTCTAATGAAAATCACTGTACTTTCATGACATATTTAACAGGTTGGTGAGTGCTTATTCATAACGACCTGGTTTTGTTTGTTTGTAGGTGATTCACGTACCAACAGGTCTTAAATATGATCAAATCACTTTTGGAAATATTTTCAGAATGAAAATACAACTCTCCCTAAGGGATAAGGGAAAGACAAACCAGAATGATCCACTGAGTGGGGATGACATGGGGAAGAGTTTGGATAAGGAGGCTTCCTGCCACGTCTTCCTCTATAATGAGGATTGACTACAGGAAAGAAAAGTGTTTTGGCAAGTAGCTCTTGAAGAAGCTCACCAAGAGCCTCCTGTCTTCTAACAGACTCCTTTCCTTTACTATCATAGTGCCCCTGCCCCCCCCCGAGGTATCAGGGTGGTACACTCTGATATCTCAGCTACATCCTGGTTTCTCTGGAAGCCCACCCCTCAACCCTGTGACCAGTGCCCAGAGAGGTCATAGTGTCCCTCCCCTCCCCCCCCCGAAGTATCAGGGTGGTACACTCTGATATCTCAGGTACATCCTGGTTTCTCTGGAACCCTACCCCTCAACCCTGTGCCCAGTGCCCAGAGAGGTCATAGTGCCCTCCCCCCCCCGAAGTATCAGGGTGGTACACTCTGATATCTCAGGTACATCCTGGTTTCTCTGGAACCCTACCCCTCAACCCTGTGCCCAGTGCCCAGAGAGGTCATAGTGGCCTTCCCCTCCCCCCCCCGAAGTATCAGGGTGGTACACTCTGATATCTCAGGTACATCCTGGTTTCTCTGGAAGCCCACCCCTCAACCCTGTGCCCAGTGCCCAGTGCCCAGAGAGGTCAGAGGTGGTGCTTTGTGATGCCAGAAACAATCATAATGGCTGGCGAGGCTGTGAGGACCAATCAGGGTTGAAGGGTGTGGCCCTGCATTGTTTGGGGGCCTTGATCAGTTGGCTGTTAGAGAGCTGTGGGTTCAGACCTCAGGTAGGCTCCCTTATGGAGGTTAGGGAGGAGGCAGTGGAGCCCAGCACAGATTCAGCTCCCTCAACCTCACAAAACCAGCAAATGACTGCCGTGACACCCTCTCAAGCCTGCCCCTGCGCACCTGGCACAGCTGTAGGTCAGCCAGTTTCGGAAAGCTGTGAAAAGGTGAGCCGACTAGAGCAAAGTACTCTTTCTCCTTGGTTGATCAGTTTCCCTTCCCTGGGAATCTTGTCTTTCCCTGGCCTGGCATGGATTTCCTCCTCAACCCACACCTTTTCCTCACAATGTCCCCTTCACATGCTTACCACCACTGTGCTGTCCTTACAGGTTCAAAAGATTTTCATGAGGCGAAGAAGATCCCGGCGACGTAGGAGGCTGAGGAAAAGACTCGCTGACAGAACTTTGAGAACTCTTGCGAGAGATGGGGCAATGTCCTCTCCTGAGCGCCACTGTCGGCTCAACGTGGAGCCGCGCAAGAATGATCCTGGTCAAGAAGGGGTCTCAGTGAGCACCAGAGTCTCTACTGAGGACCTGGCCAAGTCAGGGACTCAGCATGCTCAAGACCTCTCAACTCCTCAGAAGTCTGGATGCTGAGTCAGATCAAGTCATGGACATCGACAGCTCCGTTGACAGTTACCACAGAGTCTTCTTGTGGTACTGCAAATAAAAGCAAGCAAATGTGAGCGGATGAGTTTCCTGTGGTCTGTTTTGGGCTCTTGTGAGAAAGGGTGGGTAGATGGCTTGGTAAGAGAGGGTCATTGGATTGTACAGGTCTGGGAGCCTGACAACTGGTCTACCTATAGACTGATGATGAAGGATCTGCACTGTTGCCACCCGTGCAGAAGATCAACTTGCTCCTGTTGCTTTATTTCTTGGGACAGGATGTGGGGTGGAAAGGGCTGGTGTGTCCTTGTGTATTTGGAAGGGGCACAGGTTGGGGGAATGGTTTATAGGATGCAGGTATGAGATGCTACATGGTGAGAGGTATAGGGACAGCAGTACCAGCCTCCGCTGAACACCCTGGATGCCAACCTCCTCCCAGTGTTTGTTGCATCCCACTTTGTGACATAATCCACTTACAGGCTTCAGTAGAGCCCAAGATACCACCTTACTGAAAGAAACCATAACACCCTGGGAAATGGGTGATTTCAAGCCATAATAAATACAGCATTGATTGGCCTAATCCTTCTCAGATTTGGTGTTTGGAAGGGCAGTGCATGTTGTCTGCTTGTAGTGCAGGTCATAAAGCTGGGGGCATTGTCTACAGGGAGATTTAAATGTACACACCTGCCCTATAAAATATCCTTACTTTGAGTAAGTTTTTCCCAGTTTCTTACCTCTAAAAGCAATGAAAAATCTTCTGATAAAGGCCTCTTCGATGATTTATTACATTACTGGTTTATCAAATACAAACATAAGAAAAGGGATGGACATGAAACTCATATAGTTGCCACTGGAAGACTAACCTGGCGTGTTTCTGTTTCAATTGCTGGGACAAACTACCATGATTACGAACAATGTGGAGGGAAGAGTTCATTTTACATTACAGTTCCACTGCATAGTACATTGCTCGGGAAATTCAGGGCAGGAATTCAAACATCATAGGAACCTGGAACCAAGAGCTGATGCAGTGCCCATAGAGGTGTGCTGCATGCTGGCTTGCTCCTTCTGTCTTCTCAGCCTGCTTTCTTGTAGTATCCTGTGCCACCAGCCCAGAGGCTGTAGGTTTAGCAACACCTACAATGACTGGGGGCCCCACACACAAAACTAAGAAAATATTCTACAGTCTTGCCTACAGACCAATCAATCATACATAGGAATTTTCTCTTTTTTATTTTTTTTTAATTTTTTTTAATTTTATTTATTTATTATGTATACAACATTCTGCTCCCATGTATATCTGCACACCAGAAGAGTGCACCAGATCTCATAACAGATGGTTGTGAGCCACCATGTGGTTGCTGGGAATCGAACTCAGGACCTCTGAAGAGCAGTCTTAACCTCTGAGCCATCTCTCCAGCCCCATGGAATTTTCTCAATCTACACTCCCTCTTCCCTTGGACTCTTTTCCTCTTGTTGGTTTGTCTTGTTCATAGATTTTGTTTTATATATTATTTTGTTAACTTTTTTTAAAAAATGCATGAACTGATGAATGAATGAATCAATGAATGGAAACCTAGCCGCCAGGATAAAATTTAGCACTTATACCTGCTTCGAAAGGCAAAAATCAGTTTTCTCCGTACACTGGATATACCAACCACTCCAGGACAAGCCTCATGTTCAGGAGTAGTTGCCCAGCATATAATTGAACTGCACAGTTGTGTGTGTGTGTGTGTGTGTGTGTGTGTGTGTGTGTGTGTGTGTGTGTGTGTGTGTGTGTGTGTATGTGTGTGTGTGTGCTTTTATTTGGTTACATTTCAATAATTATGGGGGTGGGGGTATTTGTTGTCTTATTTTCGATTTTTTATTTGAATTAGAAACAAGATTGTTTTACATGACAATCCCAGTTCCCTCTCCCTCCCCTCCTCCCCTACCACCCCCCCAACTAAAACCCTACCTATCACATATCCTTTCTGCTCCCCCTGGATGGTGAGGCCTTCCATAGGAGGTCATCAGAGTCTATCATATCCTTTGGGATAGGGCCTAGGCCCACCTCCATGTGTCTTGGCTCAGGGAGTATCCCACTAAGCGGAATGGGCTCCCAAAGTCCACACCTATGCTAGGGATAAGTTCTGAACTACTACAGGAGGTCCCGTAGATTTCCGAGGTTTCCTCAATGAAACTCACATTTCTGGGGTCTGGATCAGTCCCATGCTGGTATCCCAGCTATCAGTCTGGGGACCCAGAGCTTCCCGTTTTTCAGGTCAGCTGTTTCTGTGGGTTTCACCAGCCTGGTCTGGACTCCTTTGCCCATCACTCATCCTTCTCTGCATCTGGATTCCAGTTCAGTTCAGTGATTAGTTGTGGGTGTCTGCTTCTACTTCCACCAGCTGCTGGATGAAGGCTATAGGATGGCATATAAGTCAGTCATCAATCTCATTATCAGGGGAGGGCATTTAAGGTAGCCTCTCCTCTGTTGCTTAGATTGTTAGCTGGTGTCATCATTGTAGATCTCCAGACATTTCCCTAGTGCCTGATTTCTCTGTAAAACTAAAATGTCTCCCTCTATTATGGTATCTCCATTCTTGTTTTCTTCTATTCTTCCCCCAACTCAACCTTCCTGATTCCTAATGTCCTCCTCACCCCTCTTTTTCTCCCTTTCTCATTCTCCTAGCTCCCTCTCCCCCTCCTCACATGCTCCCAATTTGCTCAGGAGATCTTGTCCCTTTCCTCTTCTCCAGGGGACCATGTATGTCTCCCTTAGGGTCCTCCTTTTTTCCTAGCTTCTCTGGTAGTGTGGACTTTAGGCTGGTAATCCTTTACTCTATGTCTAAAATCCACATATGAGTGAGTACATACCATGTTTGTCTTTTGTGATTGGGTAACCTTGCTCAGATGGTTTCTTCTAGTTTTGTTTTCTTTTTTTAGCAGGATTTTCTTTTCAAATTGTTTTTTTTTTCTGTTTTTTACTTTTTTGAGAAATAACGTAATTTAAATGTGTAGGGTTGGGGAGAGATCTGAAAAGAGTAGGTAGAAGGGAAGAATGTGAACAAAATATACTTAGATTTTAAAATTGTTTTAAATATTATAAAATAGTAAATAGGAATATAAATTGTGAAACCCTAAAAAAAGAGAGAGAACCATCTTCCTAAATGACTCTAGCATGGATCTACTTGACTGAAAACTGACTCTGGTCAACTCAATGCATGATCCCAACATGATCCAAATACAACCCTTCCTTTATCATTTCCCTTAGATGGTATGGTAATATTAATATTACAACATGAAATATAGTACAGCCTTATAAGTTGCACAGTGTTCAAAATTTCAACACATTAAACTTTAGTCTCTTTAAACATCCAAACTCTTATTCCAACTTTAAAGGCTCTCAGAAATACAAAAGTGTCTCTAATAGATTTCCAGTCCTGCAACTTTGGGCTCCTATAAAACAACAACAATAACAACAACTTTCTTGAACCAAATTCATACAATAAGGACATCTGTGCAACGATGTTCATAGCAGCATTATCTGTGCCAGAAACTGGAAGAAGCCTAGATACCCCTCAACTGAAGAATGGGTAGAGAAAATGTGGTACATTTACACAATGGAGTACTACTCAGCGGGAAAAAACGATAGAATCTTGAAATTTGCAAGAAAATGGATGGAACTAGAAGAAATCATTCTGAGCGTGGTAACCCAATCACCAAAAGACAAACATGATATGTACTCACTGATATGTGGATTTTAGACATAGAGTAAAGGATTACCAGCCTACAAACCACACTGCTAGAGAAGCTATAAACAAGGAGGACCCTAAGAGAGACATACATGGTCCCCTGGAGAAGGGGAAAGGGTCAAGATCCCCTGAGCAAATTGAGAACATGGGAAGGGGGAGAGGGAACTGTGAGAATGAGAAGGGAAGAAGAGGAAGGATGCAGAGTTCCTGAGGGAGCAGAAAGGTTGAGTTGTTAGACCCCCGGAAAACTCAGGTATCCAGGGTCCCAGGCCACGACTGTGGTCACTCCAATCACCAAGGGGATTCAAGAGCTTGATGCAAACTGCACGAGGCTTTATTGTAATTTAACGAGCTAACCCCATGTTAGCTCGGGTCTTTCACCCACCCACCATGGCAGATGGCTAGCAAAAGATGGCTCCTAGGGCCTCCCAAGAGATCTTATAGGACAGCGTAAGGGGAGTGTCTAGGGGTACGCATAGGCTCATGATTGGTGTGCCTCCAGGCTTGGAGGGCATGCCCTGTGTTGATTGGTCAACTGGTTGTTATGGCCCATAGGCCCTCTCAGGGTGGTTGCTATGCTTTGTGCGTCATTGCTGTGTGCTTGTCCGTAAAGCACACCCAGGGTTGTAAAGCATAGCGCCACCAGCTAACTTCTGATTGGTTCCTTGTCACAAGGCAGGCATCTGACTTTATAATGACTAACTTCTAATTCGTTCCTTATCACAAGGCAGGCATTTGACCTCTAAGTGACCAAGGCAAGTTTATGGCAAGCACGTGTTCGGCTGTTATGGCTGCCGAAAGGGGAGCAGGTCCCTTCATTCCCCCATTTTCTTTTTTGGAAATTCCAATCATGGAATTGCTGTCTCTCTAGCGCCCCCATCAGGGAGTGATAAATATTGGCATCCCCATGCAAGGGAGTTCCTCCTGACTTAGCATTTTAACCAGGGAAAATGGGCATCAAATTCTTTCCCAAACTACTTCCTGCTGATTTTGGGGCGAAGTTAGGGACCCCAGAAGGTTGAAATGCTAGTCAAAAGAAAAAAAAAGGAATTTAGGCAATGGGGAATCCATAGGGGCTTTTGGTAGACTCTGTTGCAGAGACAGGGTTTGTCCACATAAGCTGGACTGGTTCACATCCATAGCAAGTCCAGGGCTTGCAGTCTACTTAGAACAGCCTGTAGTCAGCGACTGATACTCAGATGTCTGCCAGAAGCAGAAACCTGTTTAAAACATGTTTAAACTAGGAACAGAGGTTTAAAACTTAAAACTTTTCTGCACTGAAGCCCACAGTGCAGAAAAAGCAGATATATGGATATCTGTTCAAACAGCAAGAACATATTTATAACTTTGAGTCCTAGCAAAAACTACAGATTTGGGCTATAAGCATGTACATTTTTCTTCTGTCCAGAGAGCCAGATATGGATTGGACAGAGGTGCCTTTGGCCTGATGAAAAGCCCTTTAAGTTTGTACTTAGATGACAACCAAAATAAACTTAAAAACCTTGAGCTTGTGCCTGAACAGTAGATAGTCACTATTTTGTAAGGGGCCGTGGGCCCAAAACTATGCGGCTTAAAGCCCACCTTTGTAAGACTTTTAATGACCTGTAAGTTTGTGGCTTAAAGCCAGCTCTGTGAGCCTCCTGTAACCTGTAATTAGATACGGTTTGGCCAAGCGGAACTGCTAACTGCTTCTGTTCCGAGAAAGGGTCTGGAGCTTTTCTGTTCGCTGTTCCAAGAAAGACCACTAGATGTTCCGGCTGACAAGAAGAATGTTCCAGTCCCAGCAAATACCTGATGTTCCTTCTATTATTCCCCCCAATTCTATTGTTGCAGGGCTATTTAAGCCCACTCTAAGCCCCAGTAAAGCGAGACCTTGACATTGCACAGACGGACTCTTGTCCTTTCTTGCGCCGCTTGGTCTCCATTCCTCTCTCGCCCTCATGACTCCTTTAGGTGACAACCCCCTCGAGACCCACAAATAACCTGGCCTGCTGGACGGGTCAAGTGGCGCCAAACGTGAGGCTCAAGGTACGGTGGTCTCCGGACAGCGCCAAGAGAAGAAGAGGCTAGCCGACCCAAAGTGGAGACACCCTGCATCGCTCGTGCACCGGTCTGTCTCGAGGTAAGTACTGCTGTCCCATTATAGTCATGGGCAATTCAGCCTCTAAGGAGGCCCTCTTTATCAGAGAAGTAAAGAGTAGTCTTAGGGAGAGAGGAATAAGAGTTAAAAAGAAAGATAAAAAGGAGTAAAAATTAAAAAGGAAAAGATAAAAAGAAATAAGAGTTAAAAAAAAAGATTTAGTTCATTTTTGTTTTATTAATAAAGCTTGTCTATGTTTGATTTTAATGGGACCAGACATAGCTCCCCAGACCTGGGAAAAGGTTGGGAGAGATTTAGGTAAGATGTAGGAGTTAAACCCCCCCAAAAAAATGTTCCTGAAGTTATTCTTAATTATTGGGCTCTTCTCAGGGACATCATTCAGAGCCCTGAACTTGTTGGTGAGAGGTCTTGCCTCTTGCTGACTGTTAAGGACTTCCTTCAGAAGTCGCGACCATTGTCATGTACAGAAGCCAATGACTGACCTTCCCCCATTCCCTCAGCCTGTGCTCTCACCCTCCCGGGGCTCTGCATACTTGCAAGCCACGGAGGACTCACTGGTCTGCTCGTTGCTGGCAGCATTTCTTAGAGGCGGTCAAGCTTGAAGGCTGCAACTTACAGCCTTGGGAGATGCCACCATGGTTGATGGCTAATTAATGTATATAAATGCTATTAATACAGGCAGACAGAAACTGTTTTTGAGACTTATAGAAAAAAAAGGCAACATATTTAAGCTTAGAATTGTTCAAATTTTGGATGCTCATATTTCAATGATTGACTATAAGCTACTATGTTAAAAATTTCAATTAGGATTTTTCTTCTCTACAAGCTGATCATAGCCTAGGCAAAAGGAGAAATGTGAGACGTATGCAAGTTATGAATGAACGGTGTGGCCACACCTGGATGCGTGATGTGATTGTGAATTTATGAATGTGAATGAATGGAAATGCCTAAATTGCCTTGGATATGATTAGAGATATTTACATTGCCTTGGATATTGTTTAAAAAATATCAAAATCACTTTAATAGAGTCAAAAAGAGCATCCAGTTAATGAGTCAATGTCTTAACAGGAAAAATTATGATTTGAGCCCTAGGAGATAGTCAATTAAAAAGTTAGCAAAAGTTTATAGCATTAGCTTAGAGATATGAGGAATCTATGATACTATAAAATTTGGCAGATGAGAGGATGTAGGTCTTACTAAAATTTTATGGTTAAAAAAGGACATCTAAAAAATAAGGGTTGATACATGATTTTGAGAAGGATTTATGAGAAGCCTCAAAAAAGAACCAACCTGTTAGATTCACAGCTTGGCAGGTCAGCTAACATGCAAGTGAGGTCTTATCAGCTTGTCAGCCTCAAAGATTAGGTTAGAAAAGGCTACTCAAAAACTCTAAATAAATCTAGAGAACTGTTAAAGACATATGTTATATTCTAAAGAAATTAGGGCTTAATAGATAACAATTAGAAAAGATAATTTAAAAATCTTTTAAATGAGTTTTTTAGAAATTGTTATAAAATATTCATTGGTTAAGTATTTTTTGAACATCTAATGATGATTTAAATCCTTTAAGTAAAATTCTATAAGGAGATAATGATCCAGATATACCTAAACAACTAACTAGAAAGGTAGACAAGTTCATATCTCTCACTCCCTGATGGGGACGCTGGAGAGACAACAATTCCATGATTACTCTATGCTGCCCTAAAAGAGGAGTGCTGTTTCTATGTTAACCATTCTGGAGTT
This sequence comes from Cricetulus griseus, assembly GCF_003668045.3. Taxonomy (NCBI): domain Eukaryota; kingdom Metazoa; phylum Chordata; class Mammalia; order Rodentia; family Cricetidae; genus Cricetulus; species Cricetulus griseus. Next base: position 108,530,057 of record NC_048604.1, on the reverse strand, counting down.
ATTAGGGATTCCATGGCCAAGCTCAGAGAAAGACTCAACCATCGGTGAAAGGATCAGGAGTTCCAACAAGGCTGGTTTAAAGGAATCTCCACCCTCTTAGGACCCCTACTTATTCTTTTACTGCTGCTTACTTTTGGGCTATACATTCTTAATCACCTACTCTGATTTATTAAAGAATGCTTATCCATAACCCAAGCCCTAGTTCTTAATCAGCAATATCAGGCTCTCAGGCCTGGGTGAAACGCCTGCCTCCGTACTTCTGTAGCAGTGGCCAGGCAGGACCATGGGTTTTAGGATTAAAACCTTACAAAAAAAGATGGGGGAATAAAATATTTTAGTTTGCTGAGAGAAAAAATTTTAAAAGATTTTAGTTCACAGAGAGAAAAAGTTTCCCACAGGCCTTGGCCCGTTACAAGGGGGTTGACCCCAACCCTGGGCACATCCTATGGTTTAGACAGGGGCAATCGCCAAAACAATCCTCTTTGGGCCACACCTGGCTGGCCAACAAACAATCAAGGACTTCCCAGGGTACATTCTATGGTTTTTCCTTTGTAGAGAAGCAAGTCACACCTGGGTGACCACTCTAACATGAGATCATACTTTGTAATCAATCACTTCATGTTCCTTGCCTGTATGCTGATCTGTGGTTTTTTCCTATATAAGGAGCCTGTAACCCTTGCTGGGGTGTGCATCTTCCCCGATATTGCTGACACCCGAATGCGCATTCGTTCAATGTTTTAGAAAGTATTTTAGAAGAGAACCAAGTATGATACATGTCTCCTACTCTAAGCAACAGTTTAATAGATGGTTTCAGAACAATGATTTATGGGCGATTGTCTTTGCTCAGTTTTCAGGAAGAATTAATAATCAGTTTCTAGCTCATGAACTGTTACAATTTGCACTATTGCATCTTTTGTATTTCCAAAATTATAAAAAGCAGTCCTATAAAAATATGCTATGTTAATTTTTTACCAGTGGTTCTATTGGGAGAGTCACTTATATAGGTTATTAATAAAAAATAAAAAAATAGATAGAGCAGACAGTTCTGGTTTCAGCTCAAATAATTAAACTGCAAGCTGTTATAATGGTCTTTTAAATCCTGGTAAATAATTCATATAATTTATATACTGACAGTCATTATGTCTTCAAGGATCTTATGGCAATAGGGACAATTCCATACATAGGATCCAATATTAGATTAATTTGAGCAAATTCAAAATGTTATTCACCTAAGAGAATTATCATGTTTATGGGTCACATTGGGAACCTATTAAATAGGCCTTTCACTGATTACTGGCCAAATGGAATGAATTAACTGATTAACAAAATCAGTTGATTTGCCTCAAATAGAAAAAGCTTGACAGGCTTGTAACTTTCTTCATAATAGCAAAAGTCTAAGTAAGAAATTTGGCTTAACCAGAGAGACTGCTGGTCAAATCATCAAACAATGTAAAATAGGTCCACAATATGGCTATGGCTAATTTAAGGATGAATCCTCAAGGCCTGCTCCCCAACCATTTATGGCGAATGGATGTGACTCACATTACAGAGTTTGGCAAGTTAAAAATGTGCCACTCCACAAACAGGAGAAGCCACCAGGCATGTTATAAGTCACTGTTTAAGATGTTTTGCTTACATGGGAATGCCAAAAGTTATAAAAACAGATAATGGGTCTGGATATACTAACAAAGCTTTCCAGCAATTTTGTGCTTAATTCCTGAGACCGGTGCTACCGGGACAGCCCTTGTGGCCTAGTCCCGCCCAGCGTGCGTGGACCTGCCTGCCGAGCCTGTAGCAGCTCGGGATGGCTGGGCCTTTGGGGACGCAGCATGCCGCTGACTTGGGGGAGTGAAACGCCTGCCTCCGTGCTTCTGTAGCAGTGGCCAGACATGAGGCTAGCCCACAAGCCAGACAGTGGTGGGGCATGCCTTAATCAGCCGAGGATAGCCTCTGGCATCCATCAATGGCTCAAAATTATACTCAAGCCTAGCCTCTGGCATCCATCAATGGCTCAAATACTCAAGCCTTATCCCCTAACTTACAAATGGCACAGATCAGATCCAGTCCTCATTTGGGGAAAAGGACATGCATGGATTTTTGATACTCAGGCCAATAATGCTAGATGGTTGCCTAAATGCCTTTTAAAACTAAATAATCCACCCAGGGGAAGCCCCTGAGAAGCCTTCTAATTCTGCTTAATTCTAGATAAAAGATGCTGTCTTTTTGGCTACTTATGTTTCCCACCTTCAATTGCCATTGCCGCTGGAAGCCCTTATCAAATCTACAACTACACCTGGATGATCCTCAACCAAGCCAGTGATGCTGCCAATGCTTCCACAACTATTACAACCACCCCCTCCTATTCCCCCTTGATAGTTGATTTATGTGCTTTAGCCCTAGGGACCTTTCCAGACTAGGGAACCCCTGACCATTTTTACCTTATTCTCTCCTTAATTAACCCTACTGTTCAGGCCCTTCATCAAGCCAACCACTCCCTTATAGAGGACTGTTGGGTCTGTTATTCTTCCACCCCTCCCCTTTGTCAGGGAATTGCAGGTGCTTACTAATTCCTACCTTGCCTGTTCTACTAGATTAACTACTTAAATTGTCACCTCTACCTTTTCAAAAACTAATCAGATTCATTAAGTCTCAGATTGACGCCATCCTCAAAAAACTGGTTTTGGTCCTCTACCATCTCCTAGAGGCATTAGATTCTGAGCTGCCTGACGACTATAAAAACCCCCACAGTCCTAAAGGACTGGAATTCTCAGGCCTTAAATCCATAGTAAATGCTTCTGCCTTAGCCTTACAGTCCCTTAATAATTCTCACCATCAGGAATGCTGGATTTGCTTTTCCCCTAGGCCGCCCTTCTTATGAGGACATGCTAACTTTCAAAAATCTTCTCTTCACTAATGAGACTTCCTCACTAAGATGGCATTCCGTGAATCATGAGGGCTTGACCTTAAGTCAGGTCTCAGGCAAAGGCCTCTGTATTAGAGGACCGGAACTCCATTTCCCAGAACCCTTACAGCCAATGTACAGCCAAACTATCATTATTAGCCAGTCATCTACATATGTAGCTGCACCTGATGGAACTTATTTTGCTTGCTCTCAGGGACTCACCACCTTTTTTCCATCTTTCAGTTTCTAGAGAGTCAAGATTATTATGTTTTGGTACAGCTTTTTCCCCGCCTAACAGCACAGGCCCCGGAGGAGCTGCTCCCTAGCTGGGAGGAGAGGCCCTGTCACAAGAGAGAGTCCATTTCAGCCATCACCTTAGCTGTCATGCTGGGCTTAGGGGCAGCTGGAGCCGGAACAGGAATAGCTTCCCTAATAACTTCCAAACAGCAATATGCACATTTGACTCAATTGTCCCAAGCAGTAGATAAAGATATAAAAGAACTACAAACAGGACTCCAAAATCTAAAGGACTCTCTGGTCTCCCTGTTAGAAGTGGTACTGCAAAACAGGAGAGGACTGGATTTAATTTTCCTCAAAGAAGGCGGACTCTGTGCAGCTCTCAAGGAAGAGTGCTGTTTTTACAAAGATAACTGGGTTAGTACAAGATAGTACAGAAAAAATAAAGAAAAATCTAGAGGAGAGAAAGAAACAAAGAGAGCAACAAGAGTCCTGGTATAAAAATTGGTTTTCAACCTCCCCCTGGCTTTCTACTTTGCTACCATCTCTCCTGGGACCTCTTATAGGACTATTGCTGCTGATTTCTTTTGGCCCGTGAGCTCTCCAAAGAATGACTCGCTTTATAAAAAGTCAGATAGATTCACTTCTCCCTAAAGATTTTGTCTCCGTACAGTATCACCGGATCCAGAACCCAGATGATGAGCAGCATGGCGAGCAGAGCGAACCAGGCAACCCCTTGGGCCATCAAGAGAGGCTTAATTTTTCTAAACTGTTAAAGGTCTAGTCACAGGCTTTAGAGCCATACTTGCCATCCCTAGGCATGCAACACTGGTAGCCCCGGGTACAAATGGCCGCCTCAACGACGGGCAACTTCCTTCCCTCCTTGACTAACCTAAGACATGGGACCCCCTGGATGGCGGGTTTTTATCACCTGAAGACAGGTAAAGTCAGTGAGGTGCAAGGTCGAACTAACCTAAGACAGAGACGGTCATGAACAAAGACCCCCTAAGAATGCTACCTGTGGCCTAGTCCTCGCCTCCCTCCTTTGTAAAGTAAAAAATAAGGGGGAGATGTAAGGGGCCGTGGGCCCAAAACTATGCGGCTTAAAGCCCACCTTTGTAAGACTTTTAATGACCTGTAAGTTTGCGGCTTAAAGCCAGCTCTGTGAGCCTCCTGTAACCTGTAATTAGATACGGTTTGGCCAAGCGGAACTGCTAACTGCTTCTGTTCCGAGAAAGGGTCTGGAGCTTTTCTGTTCGCTGTTCCAAGAAAGACCACTAGATGTTCCGGCTGACAAGAAGAATGTTCCAGTCCCAGCAAATACCTGATGTTCCTTCTATTATTCCCCCCAATTCTATTGTTGCAGGGCTATTTAAGCCCACTCTAAGCCCCAGTAAAGCGAGACCTTGACATTGCACAGACGGACTCTTGTCCTTTCTTGCGCCGCTTGGTCTCCATTCCTCTCTCGCCCTCATGACCCCTTTAGGTGACAACCCCCTCGAGACCCACAAATAACCTGGCCTGCTGGACGGGTCACTATTTTACCAGCTAACATACTGACTAGTCTATAGTGGATCTGACTGCCTGATGCTGTCAAGCTGACAACCAGTAATATTTCAGAGATCTGAGAAGGGTATATTTTATCCGAATCTACTAAAAAGTGACAGAAGCCAGTCCATATACAGTTAGCCACACCCAAGTTTCTCCATTACCGCTGGAGGCAGGTGTCTCAAAGAACAGCAATCTTCGACAGGCCTATAAGGTGAGAGGATTTTTTCCTCTCTGTGGAAGAGGGACATGGAAAAGACTGACCTTGTTTTGTCTAGGCAAAGGGGGTACAATCAATTTTCCAATGTCCAGCAGCTTTGTCCACAGTCTCGGCTAGGTCCTGGCAGGCGGCAGTTATCACATCTGAGCATCTCGCTCACTGGTCCACGTGCAGGAACTGAGGTGCCTCATAATCTTCTTTGGAGACTTTGGGTCACTGTCAGGATCTGGCAGTCTGTCTGATATTATAAATTTTAAAGATAATAATTTAAATGCCATATTCTGAAGATCTCTGAAGCATTTGAGGTCTGTCTGTTTTAGTTACTTGCCTTAAGCATACAAGAAGCATACAGGTGGCTAGGTAAGGTCTTATTTCTGTAATTAATGTTTAGCCTGACTGTAACTGGTTTTAACTTAGTAAAATATTTGAAACTTAGCACAGCTGAACTTAAAACTGCATAGAGCTACCTTATATTCCTTAAACAGTAGCTACATGTACATATTTTAGCTGCTTGCTCAAATGAGACAGGGTTTTTCCGTGACTTTGGACCCTGTCCTGGAATTCGATCTGCCGGACCAGGCAGGCCTTGAACTCATAAAGATCCATCGGCCTCTGCCTCCCGAGTGGTGGGATTAAAGGCGAGTGCCACCAATGTTCTAAACTTAAAGGCGTGTGCCACCTACACCCTGAGCTTAAAAGGTGTGTGCTACCAACACCCTAAACTTAACTTCTGAAAACACAAACTGTAACATCTTATAATAGATTAGCATCTTTCATAAAACAAGAACTTTACATTGTCAGGCTTTGCTTAAAAATAATTCTAAATTGAAGCTCCTTAAGTACAAACATTAATAAAAACAAACATTTTAAAAAACTGGTTTTAAAAAGAAATTTAAATTCCCTTAATGTCTTTCTGTAATATATAGAAGCATTAACATTTTAAATCTTAACTGAAAAACTTGTTTCTAAGATGGTACCTCTAATTTCCATGTGGTCACCTTTAGTCAAGATGGCGGTTTAAGTATCCTTTTTTTTAACTTTAGTAAAATGGTTACCAGTCAGCCATGTGACCAGTTTGCCATGTGGCTGGTTACAAAATGGCCGTAACTTGCACCCTTTGCTTAACTACGTGCTTGTAAAAGAACTTAGGTTTATACCAGGAAACAGAACATTTTAAAACAAGTATACATAATTACTTGAGAAATAAACAGGACTTTTTAAAAACAGAATTAGCTTAATATGGTTAAAAGTTTAACTTATATTACCATTTTTAAAATTTACTATTTGTAGACATGAGAAACCATAGCACAGTTTACATTTTTTCTCTTTTAACAGCCTTTTCTCTGACCTTCGACAACTTGCTTTAACTCTCTATAACCTTTTTATATACTTTTAGTTCATTCCTCTGACTTTCTTAGACATTCTTAGACAAATTTCCTTTTTTCCTTTCCCTCTTTATTACTTAAGTCTCCTACATTTTTCCTCATTTCTCAGTCAACATAAAAATTTTTATCAATGTCCCTTTTATAGTTCTTAATAACTTTAAGGCCTTTTATTTTTTTTTTTTTTAGAAGTCCGGATCAGGCCAGATAAGTTCATACGCCTGAGCTCCATGTGCTCAAGGCAGAGAGACCTGGGGTGGGGGTGCTGCTGGTAACCCCAGACCCTTGGCCAATCCAGGGGTGGGAAAAAGATCCCCTCAGCCCCCCTGCATACCATGTGTGTGGAGCACAGAGAAGGCCGGGCAGCCAGGCAGATGGCGGCCTTGCAGCCATGTTCCCTCAGAGCAGGGAAACTCCCTCGGCAAGCCAGGACCCATAGCAGGACGGCAGCTGCGGCAGAAACAGCCCCACTTGGCATGCCTCACAGACCCGCAGGTGGGGATAGAAAGGGGGTGGTGTGGTGGATCCTGAATTGAAAACCAATGATGATAACACAGAATAGACAGGAAAGAACAGACACCAACCCAATCTGCCAGCGCCATGTATAAGGCAATGGTGCTGGGAAGACGGGCGGCAGAACCCGCAGGCTAAATCACCGCTGAGGAGGATCCAAGTCCTTGGCCTCCGTTCGTACCTCCTGGGTGTCCTCAGGGCAGCAATCTGTGCTCCGGGCGAATCTGCCGATCACAGTTGAGGTGGCGCCACGTGCTCAGAGCATCAAGAAAAGACCCCTGACCCATGCATGCCATGTGTGTGGGCAGTAGGGACAGAAAGAATGCTTAACAAACACACAACACAAATATGAAACGTGGACAGACATTAGACAGGACAAACCGCGGCAAAGAAATGGTGCCCCAAACCAAAATTACAAACAACCCTTGGACTTTCGTCCAGGGCGGAACCAAGGGTTCCAGAAATACATCTATTTCTGGGCCCACACGTCTGCTTACCCTATGGTTCAATTCAAATAACCCTCGGACTTTTGTCCAGGGCGGGACTTCAAGGTCTCGAAATACGTCTATTTCCCCCTGAGGTCTGATTTATACAAATATGAGTACAAATCACGAGTCCTGCGCAGGCTAAGATCAACAAAACAGCAAATTCAAGTGGCACCAAACCAACAAAAACAAGCAAATATGTAACATTGAACATATAAGTTGCGAGCTCGAATCATCTTACCTCCAAGTTCGAATCCACTCAGGTGAGGGGTGGTCGCAAGTCCCGGACAAGCCCCCAAATGTTAGACCCCCCGGAAAACTCAAGTATCCGGGATCTCAGGCCACGACTTCGGTCACCCCAATCACCAGGCGGATTCGAGAGCTTGATGCAAACTGCACGAGGCTTTATTGTAATTTAACGAGCTAACCCCATGTTAGCTCGGGTCTTTCACCCACCCACCATGGCAGATGGCTAGCAAAAGATGGCTCCTAGGGCCTCCCAAGAGATCTTATAGGACAGCGTAAGGGGAGTGTCTAGGGGTACGCATAGGCTCACGATTGGTGTGCCTCCAGGCTTGGAGGGCTTGCCCTGTGTTGATTGGTCAACTGGTTGTTATGGCCCATAAGCCCTCCCAGGGTGGTTGCTATGCTCTCTACATCATTGCTGTGAGCTTGTCCATAAAGCACACCCAGAGTCATAAAGCATAGCGCCACCAGCTAACTTCTGATTGGTTCCTTGTCACGAGGCAGGCATCTGACTTCCTAGTGACTAACTTCTGATGGGTTCCTTGTCACGAGACAGGCATCTGACCTCTAAGTGACCAAGGCAAGTTTATGGCAAGCACGTGTTCAGCTGTTATGGCTGCCGAAAGGGGAGAAGGTCCCTTCGCTATCAAGAGAGCAGTTGGTTACCACTATTATTGCCACAATGGGCATATCTTGCCTGGAGGTTCAGTATTGCAACATGCAGAGTCCAGTGATGGAAAAGACAATGTGTCATCTTCCCTAACAGCCTGCATAGCCTTCCAGCACTATGGAAGCTTTCCAGTAGGGAGGGAATTTTTTGGTCAGTTAATGATTGATTTGGGTATCCTGCAATCAAAATATGTGGTGTCTTCATCAGTAACTTCTTGGCATCTATTTATGATTTGGTAGGCAGCCAAAAGCAAGGGCAAGAGGCTGTGTTAGTTTGGTTTCTTTAAGTCCTCTGTCACCAGCCTCATAAAAATGTAGCTGGTGCTTAGTACTGATATTTCTTTAATTAACCTTTATCTTTTATAAGCAACACTGATCATCCAGGCAGGGTATCTCTGTGTTGTGGAATATTCCTTTAAGATGTGTTACATTAGGTCATGCTGTGGGAACATTTGTTTAATGATGCTAAGATGTGATGCATTCTTTTTTTATTTTTTTAATTAATTTTTACAAAATTCTAATTTCACATGCCAATCCCTTCTCCCTCTCCTCCCTCAGCCTCCCAGCAGCCCCCTCCCCTCTCCTCCCTCCACACACCATGGAGGGTAGGGCCCTCCACGGGGGCTCCCCAAATTCCACAACATCATCTTGGGCCAGGCTTAGGCCCTCCCCCATGTGTCCAGGCTGAGAGAGCATCCCTTCACTTGGGATGGGCTCTCAAAGGCCCTTCTTACACCAGGGAAAAATACTGATCCACTACCAGAGGCCCCATCGAGTGTCGAGGCCTCCTAGTTGACATCCACTTACAGGGGTCTGGATTAGTTCCATGATGGCCTCCCAGAGAGCAGACTGGGGTCCATGTGTTCCTCCTTGTTCAGGTCAGCTGTTTCTGTGGGTTTCACCAGCCTGGTCCCAACCCCCTTGATCTTCATTTCTCTCTCTTTGCACCTGGGTTCCAGAGTTCAGTTCAGTGTATAGCTGTGGGTGTCTGTGATGCATTCTTTTATGTTGCATTTGTTCAACTCTGTGAAGCTGTATTACTTTGCCTGTATAAAACACATGATTAGGGTAATAAAGAGCTGAAAGGCCAATAGCAAATCAGAATAAAGGACAGGTGGGGCTGGTAGACATAGAGAATAAACAGAAGGATTAAAAGAGGAAAGGAAAGATGAAGGAGCAAGAAAAGAAGTGGACCTAATATCTAGCTACTCAGACAGACACGAAGTAAGAAGAAAAGTAAAGGCCAGGTGGTCATGACCCTTATGTTTAATCAGTGAGTTCGAGTCCAGACTGGTCTACAAGTGTTAGTTCCAGGACAGGCTCCAAAGCTACACAGAGAAATCCTGTCTGGAAATTTTTTAAAAAGTAGTGGGATTTCATGCAGTTTCATCCCATATCTTTAGTTGTAGCTAACTCAGTCCTTAGCACTTCTTTTCCTCACCTTCAACTTACATTCCTGTTTAAATTCTGGTTCTAAGTCTTCCCCCTGCCCCATTTTCCTGTATCATATGTGTTCCACTATCCCCTCTTATTATATTATTTTTCCTTTGGATGCAAGATCATAGGTTCTCATGTAGTTCTTTCATACATAGTTCACATATCAATCCTATTGATGTTTGTGTTTTTGTATTTATTTATTCAGTTTGGTATTCTTTAAGCATTTCAAATAAGCATACAAAATATTTTGATCATATCCATTCTCTGAAGCCCCCTCTCCAATTTCTTGGAGACTCTCCATATTCCTCTCCTGACTTCATATGCTCTTCATTTTTTTCATTTCTAATGCACTGAGTCTAGTCAGTGCTTCCATGGATATAAGACTATCCACTGGAGTGCAGATGGCCTATAAGAGAACACTGATTCTCTGTGCCGTAACTGCCATCAACTGCCAATAGTTCTCAGCTAAGATGGGGGACTCAGGCCCTCTTCCTCCAACCATGCCGGATTGGTGGTTGATTTCTTCTTGTACTACTCTAGAATAAGTTGTAATGATAAATTTTTCCACGAAGCCACCCAAACCCTGCCACCACGTGGGAGCCCAAAATAACACACAGAGATTAATATTAGGTACAATGCTGCTGGCCAATGACTAGGATTTCTCATATGCTAGCTCTGTCTTAAGTATCAACCATAACCATTAATCTATATATTTTATAAAGACTTATCTTATCGGACACCAGTGGCAGGAGTCTTCTCTGGCTGGGATCACATGGCAGCTCCAGAGAAGAGAGGAGGAGGAGGAAGAGAGCAATTTCCTGCTTGTCCCTGATTATATTCTGAGTCTTCCTGCTATGTCACTTCCTGCCTGGATCACAAGACTTCTCTTTACTACATATCCCAGAATCCTCCTTGACTCCTAATCCCACCTACCTTGCTTCCCTATTGGCCACCAATACTTTATTTATCAACCAATAAAACAAACAAATACTCTGAAGGACCTCCCCCATCACCTCCTCTTTTATGTCTAAATAAAAAGGAGGGTTTTTACATTAACACACTAAAATATATAACAATACAGTTATCAAGTTAGAACTACAGTTAGAATATTTAGTTCATTAACATTTATCAAGATTAAAAGAAAATATTCTATCATCCTAATCCCACCAATCTTGCTTCCCTGTTGGCCAACAGTACTTTATTTATAAACCAATGAGACAAACATATACACAGAAGGACCTCCCCCATCAATAAGTCATTAATCAATATGATCAGAAAGCAAAGATTTCAGTATGGATATAAACACATCTTCTTTTAAAATTGTTCTCTAGTAACTAATTTATGGTCACAGGATTTTAGCTTAGGCTGGCATCTGTCTAGGCATGTAGGTAGAGCTGAACTTCCTAATTCCTGATAAATCCTCACCGTGAGTATTGGGATGACAGGCATGTACCACCACATAAAAATGGCCTTTTAAATTCTTTCTTCACTTCATTGCTCTGGAAAAAGAAAGAAAGTTGATTCTTGATTAAGCCTGAGTTTTCTAACAGGGCCCAGCAGGATCTCTTTTCAAACTATTGGTCATCAGAATTTCTAGAACTTCTTAAGGAGTATGTGATTCAGGAATATTGGTCAACCAGCAAATCCGACACAAACACATATTATCCTTGCCATCTATGATCAGCGAGGCCTTACCAAATAGATGGAATAGCCTCTGAAATATATTTAATTCCCTGATTACATCTTTTAAAATAAGTTTTCTGAATTTGGAAAATGAGTTATGATATACTGTCATGCATTTCTCTGTATGTTATCCCCTTAGACACCTACATCTCAAGTCGCAGTTTTTCTGTACATTTGTAATTTATCTGTAATTTCACAGAATATTATTTTCATCACTTGTCTCATCTCCTCTGAGACAATGCTGATGGAAATGTGAGATCTTTCCATTTCCCTAGAAGTTGCCTTGTTTGTGTCCTGTCTATTTACTTACAGGAAATCTCTTTCATCTGTCTTCAAGTTTGTTGTTTCTTTCTGTCATCTTCACCTTTGATAACCACAATTAGGAAGTTTTCATTAAAAGTTCAGGTTTATCATCTCCAATATTAATAACAACATTTCTGTTGTTTTTAAAAGTATTTCACATATTATATTGTGTGTTTATGCATGTGTGTGCATGAAGGCCATGCCACCTGTATGGAGGTCAGAGGAAAACTTTGGGAGTCTGTTCTTTCTTTCCACTAACAGTGACCCAGGCATAGGTTTCAGGTCCTCTGGTTTGGTGGCAGGAGTCTTTACCCGCTGAGCTATCTTGTTTCTCACGTAGGATTAGCTGAAATCAAGAAAAGGGAAGGGAGATAGTGGACTACAACCTACCCTATCTCCTGGCACACCCTGCCTCCTTGACAGCAGGCAGAACAGCACTTCACTTCACTTCATATAAAATATCTCTAGAGAAGGACTATGAAGTAGGGTGGGTAGGGGGCTGGAGTAGATATAAGAGGAGTTGGGGCAGGGAGAAATAAGATCAAAATAGACTCTGTAATATTTTAATGAAGTAAAAAAATCCCTCTCTGTGTCTTTGATTATCCCAAACAAATGACCACATAAAGACATACCCAGGAAAATATGATCCTCAGAACTTGACTACCATGGCACCCTAATTGCAGTTCTAGTGTCTACTTTGTGAGAAACAAATGTGTGTTGTTTAAATCTTAAAAGGTTAAGTGTCAAATGATACATTAGCCTAAAGGGAGACAATGGATGATACCAAGGCCTTGGGCTTCATTTTTCTGTGATTGTCCCTATGCAGAAGTTCCCAAGAGGACATCAATGAGGATGCTCAGAACATCACTGCTTTTGGCACTGTCATGCCCTGAAAACATAGCTGTCCCTGAAGACAGGAAGGGATTGGATGACAAAACTGTGTGTCCATTCTAAAGGGATATTGTTACTCCATGGGAACTAAAGAGCAGCCAGGCAGGGGTGGTGCATGACTTTAGAACCAGCACTCAGGAAGGAGAGACAGGCAGAACTCTGTGAGTTTGAGACCAGCCTGGTCCACATGCAAGTCCCAGGACAGGCTCCGAAGGATACAGAGAATCCCTGTCTTGAAATACCACCCACCCACCCCCAAAAGAAGTAATGAGCAGAGAAAACAGGTGGCAATATGAGCAATTATCATGATGAATTATATTTCAGGCCAACAAATGTATTAAAGCAGAGCAGCAGCATATATTTCACAAAAACACAAGGATGAATGAGAAATGATTCAAAAGCATCAGAATAGAAGACATGTTACTGGGGCCGGGCATTGGTGGTGCACGCCTTTAATCCCAGCACTTGGGAGGCAGAGGCAGGTGGATCTCTGTGAGTTCGAGACCAGCCTGGTCTCCAGAGTGAGAGAGAGAAACCCTGTCTCAAAAAAACAAAAAAAAAGTAAAAAAAAAAAGAAAAGAAAACATGTTACTGGGAAGGGAAATTTGTGCCAGGAATACCATACAAACTAATACACATACTCACTCAAACACACACATACACACACATGCATATATACATACACACACACACACACACACACACACACACACACACACACAAACACACACAGGGCCTCACATACATACACACATTCACATAATAATAAAAGAAAAACACCTTTAAAATAGTAAAACAGTAAGGCCAGTGTTCAGCTACTGAATGAAAGTAGACATACAGTAGCATATGAGAGTTTCTGGTTTATCCAAATCTCTGTTGATAAGAAAAGGGCGGTGAGAAATTTACTCTAAACTTGTTGAACCCAAGAGGCTGTGGAGGGTAGGAATCGGGGGAGGAATTTAATAAAAACACATTATATGCTTATATGACATTTTCCAACAATAAATAGAAAACATGTTCTAATGAAAATCACTGTACTTTCATGACATATTTAACAGGTTGGTGAGTGCTTATTCATAACGACCTGGTTTTGTTTGTTTGTAGGTGATTCACGTACCAACAGGTCTTAAATATGATCAAATCACTTTTGGAAATATTTTCAGAATGAAAATACAACTCTCCCTAAGGGATAAGGGAAAGACAAACCAGAATGATCCACTGAGTGGGGATGACATGGGGAAGAGTTTGGATAAGGAGGCTTCCTGCCACGTCTTCCTCTATAATGAGGATTGACTACAGGAAAGAAAAGTGTTTTGGCAAGTAGCTCTTGAAGAAGCTCACCAAGAGCCTCCTGTCTTCTAACAGACTCCTTTCCTTTACTATCATAGTGCCCCTGCCCCCCCCCGAGGTATCAGGGTGGTACACTCTGATATCTCAGCTACATCCTGGTTTCTCTGGAAGCCCACCCCTCAACCCTGTGACCAGTGCCCAGAGAGGTCATAGTGTCCCTCCCCTCCCCCCCCCGAAGTATCAGGGTGGTACACTCTGATATCTCAGGTACATCCTGGTTTCTCTGGAACCCTACCCCTCAACCCTGTGCCCAGTGCCCAGAGAGGTCATAGTGCCCTCCCCCCCCCGAAGTATCAGGGTGGTACACTCTGATATCTCAGGTACATCCTGGTTTCTCTGGAACCCTACCCCTCAACCCTGTGCCCAGTGCCCAGAGAGGTCATAGTGGCCTTCCCCTCCCCCCCCCGAAGTATCAGGGTGGTACACTCTGATATCTCAGGTACATCCTGGTTTCTCTGGAAGCCCACCCCTCAACCCTGTGCCCAGTGCCCAGTGCCCAGAGAGGTCAGAGGTGGTGCTTTGTGATGCCAGAAACAATCATAATGGCTGGCGAGGCTGTGAGGACCAATCAGGGTTGAAGGGTGTGGCCCTGCATTGTTTGGGGGCCTTGATCAGTTGGCTGTTAGAGAGCTGTGGGTTCAGACCTCAGGTAGGCTCCCTTATGGAGGTTAGGGAGGAGGCAGTGGAGCCCAGCACAGATTCAGCTCCCTCAACCTCACAAAACCAGCAAATGACTGCCGTGACACCCTCTCAAGCCTGCCCCTGCGCACCTGGCACAGCTGTAGGTCAGCCAGTTTCGGAAAGCTGTGAAAAGGTGAGCCGACTAGAGCAAAGTACTCTTTCTCCTTGGTTGATCAGTTTCCCTTCCCTGGGAATCTTGTCTTTCCCTGGCCTGGCATGGATTTCCTCCTCAACCCACACCTTTTCCTCACAATGTCCCCTTCACATGCTTACCACCACTGTGCTGTCCTTACAGGTTCAAAAGATTTTCATGAGGCGAAGAAGATCCCGGCGACGTAGGAGGCTGAGGAAAAGACTCGCTGACAGAACTTTGAGAACTCTTGCGAGAGATGGGGCAATGTCCTCTCCTGAGCGCCACTGTCGGCTCAACGTGGAGCCGCGCAAGAATGATCCTGGTCAAGAAGGGGTCTCAGTGAGCACCAGAGTCTCTACTGAGGACCTGGCCAAGTCAGGGACTCAGCATGCTCAAGATCTCTCAACTCCTCAGAAGTCTGGATGCTGAGTCAGATCAAGTCATGGACATCGACAGCTCCGTTGACAGTTACCACAGAGTCCTCTTGTGGTACTGCAAATAAAAGCAAGCAAATGTGAGCGGATGAGTTTCCTGTGGTCTGTTTTGGGCTCTTGTGAGAAAGGGTGGGTAGATGGCTTGGTAAGAGAGGGTCATTGGATTGTACAGGTCTGGGAGCCTGACAACTGGTCTACCTATAGACTGATGATGAAGGATCTGCACTGTTGCCACCCGTGCAGAAGATCAACTTGCTCCTGTTGCTTTATTTCTTGGGACAGGATGTGGGGTGGAAAGGGCTGGTGTGTCCTTGTGTATTTGGAAGGGGCACAGGTTGGGGGAATGGTTTATAGGATGCAGGTATGAGATGCTACATGGTGAGAGGTATAGGGACAGCAGTACCAGCCTCCGCTGAACACCCTGGATGCCAACCTCCTCCCAGTGTTTGTTGCATCCCACTTTGTGACATAATCCACTTACAGGCTTCAGTAGAGCCCAAGATACCACCTTACTGAAAGAAACCATAACACCCTGGGAAATGGGTGATTTCAAGCCATAATAAATACAGCATTGATTGGCCTAATCCTTCTCAGATTTGGTGTTTGGAAGGGCAGTGCATGTTGTCTGCTTGTAGTGCAGGTCATAAAGCTGGGGGCATTGTCTACAGGGAGATTTAAATGTACACACCTGCCCTATAAAATATCCTTACTTTGAGTAAGTTTTTCCCAGTTTCTTACCTCTAAAAGCAATGAAAAATCCTCTGATAAAGGCCTCTTCGATGATTTATTACATTACTGGTTTATCAAATACAAACATAAGAAGAGAGGTGGACATTAAACTCATAAAGATAGGGGTGCTGCTGGAAGACTAAACTGGTGTGTTTCCGTTTCAATTGCTGGGACAAACTACCATGATTACGAACAATGTGGAGGGAAGAGTTCATTTTACATTACAGTTCCACTGCATAGTACATTGCTCAGGAATTCAAGGCAGGAATTCAAACATCATAGGAACCTGGGCCAAGAGCTGATGCAGTGCCCATAGAGGTGTGCTGCATGCTGGCTTGCTCCTTCTGCCTTCTCAGCCTGCTTTCTTGTAGTATCCTGTGCCACCAGCCCAGAGAATAGCAACACCTACAATGGCTGGGGGCCTCCCACACACAAATCACTAAGAAAAT